>NW_027513390.1:0-205734 GCF_048772815.1 Callospermophilus lateralis
CCACAGTCTCTGCTTAGGGCTACTTGAAGCGGATACAAATCATAGAGAAAAAAACTGAGAACTCCTTTACTTTGTCAAGTTTCAAAGAGCTACTACAAACCATGTTGGATTTAGAGTTCCAAATGCATCTATCTATATAGGAGAGAACAGAGTGAAACCTAAATATAAAAATTGCTACAGTAGACGAACGATTCAAACTAGAAGAACAAAATTTGGCGAGCCAAGTGGGATTTGTGTACTGATCATCACCACCAAGTATCATCAATATTGGGCGAAAAAATATTTCCTGGTATTTCGGAAACTCGTCATTTCTTAGCAGCTTGGCACCCCCTCTCAATAAAGTGCTTTTCCACAGTCAGTGCCTGGGGTACATGAAGAGGAAGCAAACCATAGAGACAAAACTGAGAACTCCTTTATTTTGTCAAGTTTCAAAGAGCTACTACAAACTATGTTGGATTTAGAGTTCCAAATTCATCTATCTATAAAGCAGAGAACAGAGTGAAACCTAAATATAAAAACTGCTACTGTAGACGAACGCTTCAACCTAGATTATCGAGATTTGGTGAGCCAAGTGAGATTTATGGACTTGTCATTACCAGAACGTATCATCTAGATCGGGTGAAAAAATACTTGCTGGTATTTCGGAAACTCGTAAATTCTTGGAAGCTTGGCAACCCCTCTCAATGAAAGTGCTTTTCCACAGTCTCTGCGTAGGGCTACTTGAAGCGGAAACAAATCATAGAGACAAAACTGGGAACTCCTTTATTTTGTCAAGGTTCAAAGAGCTACTACAAACCATATTGGATTTAGAGTTCCAAACTCATCTATCTATATAGGAGACAACAGAGTGAAACCTAAATATAAAAACTGCTACTGTAGACGAACGCTTCAACCTAGAAGAAAAAAATTTGGTGAGCCAAGTGGGATTTGTGTACTGATCATTACCACCAAGTATCATCAAGATTGGGGGAAAAAATATTTGCTGGTAATTCGGAAACTCGTCATTTCTTAGAAGCTTGGCAACCCCTCTCAATGAAAGTGCTTTTCCACAGTCTCTGCTTAGGGCTACTTGAAGCAGAAACAAATCATAGAGACAAAACTGAGAACTCCTTTATTTTGTCACGTTTCAAAGAGCTACTACAAACCATGTTGGATTTAGAGTTCCAAATTCATCTATCTATATAGGAGAGAACAGAGTAAAACCTAAAAATATAAACTGCTACTGTAGACGAATGCTTCAACCTAGAAGTACAAAATTTGGTGAGCCAAGTAGGATTTGAGTATTTGTCCTTACCACCAAGTATCATCAAGATTGGGTGAAAAAATATTTGCTGGTATTTCGGAAACTCGTTATTTCTTAGAAGCTTGGCAACCACTCTCAATAAAGTGCTTTTCCACATTAAGTGCCTGGGGTACTTGAAGAGGAAACAAACCAAAGAGACAAAACTGAGAACACCTTTATTTTGTCAAGTTTCAAAGAGCTACTACAAACTATGTTGGATTTAGAGTTCCAAATTCATCTATCTATAAAGCAGAGAACAGAGTGAAACCTAAATATAAAAACTGCTACTGTAGACGAACGCTTCAACCTAGATTATCGAGATTTGGTGAGCCAAGTGAGATTTATGGACTTGTCATTACCAGAACGTATCATCTAGATCGGGTGAAAAAATACTTGCTGGTATTTCGGAAACTCGTAAATTCTTGGAAGCTTGGCAACCCCTCTCAATGAAAGTGCTTTTCCACAGTCTCTGCGTAGGGCTACTTGAAGCGGAAACAAATCATAGAGACAAAACTGGGAACTCCTTTATTTTGTCAAGGTTCAAAGAGCTACTACAAACCATATTGGATTTAGAGTTCCAAACTCATCTATCTATATAGGAGACAACAGAGTGAAACCTAAATATAAAAACTGCTACTGTAGACGAACGCTTCAACCTAGAAGAAAAAAATTTGGTGAGCCAAGTGGGATTTGTGTACTGATCATTACCACCAAGTATCATCAAGATTGGGGGAAAAAATATTTGCTATTAATTCGGAAACTCGTTATTTCTTAGAAGCTTGGCAACCCCTCTCAATGAAAGTGCTTTTCCACAGTCTCTGCTTAGGGCTACTTGAAGCAGAAACAAATCATAGAGACAAAACTGAGAACTCCTTTATTTTGTCAAGTTTCAAAGAGCTACTACAAACCATGTTGGATTTAGAGTTCCAAATTCATCTATCTATATAGGAGAGAACAGAGTAAAACCTAAAAATAAAAACTGCTACTGTAGACGAATGCTTCAACCTAGAAGTACAAAATTTGGTGAGCCAATTGGATTTGAGTATTTGTCCTTACCACCAAGTATCATCAAGATTGGGTGAAAAAATATTTGCTGGTATTTCGGAAACTCGTTATTTCTTAGAAGCTTGGCAACCACTCTCAATAAAGTGCTTTTCCACATTAAGTGCCTGGGGTACTTGAAGAGGAAACAAACCAAAGAGACAAAACTGAGAACACCTTTATTTTGTCAAGTTTCAAAGAGCTACTACAAACTATGTTGGATTTAGAGTTCCAAATTCATCTATCTATAAAGCAGAGAACAGAGTGAAACCTAAATATAAAAACTGCTACTGTAGACGAACGCTTCAACCTAGAAGAACGAGATATGGTGAGCCAAGTGAGATTTATGGACTTTTCATTACTAGAACGTATCATCAAGATCGGGTGAAAAAATACTTGCTGGTATTTCGGAAACTCGTAATTTCTTGGAAGCTTGGCAACCCCTCTCAATGAAAGTGCTTTTACACAGTCTCTGCGTAGGGCTACTTGAAGCGGAAACAAATCATAGACACAAAACTGAGAACTCCTTTATTTTGTCAAGGTTCAAAGAGCTACTACAAACCATATTGGATTTAGAGTTCCAAATTCATCTATCTATATAGGAGACAACAGAGTGAAACCTAAATATAAAAACTGCTACTGTAGACAAACGCTTCAACCTAGAAGAAAAAAATTTGGTGAGCCAAGTGGGATTTGTGTACTGATCATTACCACCAAGTATCATCAAGATTGGGGGAAAAATATTTGCTGGTAATTCGGAAACTCGTTATTTCTTAGAAGCTTGGCAACCCCTCTCAATGAAAGTGCTTTTCCACAGTCTCTGCTTAGGGCTACTTGAAGCAGAAACAAATCATAGAGACAAAACTGAGAACTCCTTTATTTTGTCACGTTTCAAAGAGCTACTACAAACCATGTTGGATTTAGAGTTCCAAATTCATCTATCTATATAGGAGAGAACAGAGTAAAACCTAAAAATAAAAACTGCTACTGTAGACGAATGTTTCAACCTAGAAGAACAAAATTTGGTGAGCCAAGTAGGATTTGTGTATTTGTCCTTACCACCAAGTATCATCAAGATTGGGTGAAAAAATATTTGCTGGTATTTCGGTAACTCGTTATTTCTTAGAAGCTTGGCAACCCCTCTCAATGAAAGTGCTTTTCCACAGTCTCTGCTTAGGGCTACTTGAAGAGGAAACAAACCATAGAGAAAAAACTGAGAACTCCTTTATTTTTTCAAGTTTCAAAGAGCTACTACAAACCATGTTGGATTTAGAGTTCCAAATTTATCTATCTATATAGGAGAGAACAGAGTGAAAAATAAAAATAAAAACTGCTACTGAAAACTAACGCATCAACCTAGAAGAACAAAATTTGGTGAGTCAAGTGGGATTTGTGTACTTGTCATTACCACCAAGTATCATCAATATTGGGTGAAAAAATTTTTGCTGGTATTTCGGAAACTCGTTATTTCTTAGAAGCTTGGCAACCCCTCTCAATGAAAGTGCTTTTCCATCGTTGGTGCCTAGGGCTAATTGAAGAGGAAACAAGCGATAGAGACAAAACTGAGAACTCCTTACTTTTGTCAAGTTTCAAAGAGCTACTACAAACCATGTTGGATTCAGAGTTCCAAATTCATCTGTCAATATAGCAGAGAACAGAGTGAAACCTAAATATAAAAAGTGCTACTGTAGATGAAACTTCAACCTAGAAGAACAAAATTCGGTGAGCCAAGTGGGATTTGTGTACTTGTCATTACCACCAAGTATCATCAACATCGGGTGAAAAAATGTTTGCTGGTATTTCGGAAACTCGTTATTTCTTAGAAGCTTGGCAACGCCTCTCAATGAAAGTGCTTTTCCACAGTCTGTGCGTAGGGCTACTTGAAGAGGAAACACACCATAGAGACAAAACTGAGAACTCCTTCATTTTTTCAAGTTTCAAAGAGCCACTACAAACCATGTTGGATTTAGAGTTCCAAATTCATCTATCTATATAGCAGAGAACAGAGTGAAACCTAAATATAAAAAGTGTTACTGTAGACGAACGCTTCAACCTGGAAGAACAATATTTGGTGAGCCAAGTGGGATTTGTGTACTTGTCATTACCACCAAGTATCATCAAGATTGGGTGAAAAAATATTTGCTGGTATTTCGGAAACTTGTTATTTCTTGGAAGCTTGGCAACCCCTCTGAATGAAAGTGCTTTTCCACAGTCTCTGCTTAGGGCTACTTGAAGCGGATACAAATCATAGAGAAAAAAACTGAGAACTCCTTTACTTTGTCAAGTTTCAAAGAGCTACTACAAACCATGTTGGATTTAGAGTTCCAAATGCATCTATCTATATAGGAGAGAACAGAGTGAAACCTAAATATAAAAATTGCTACAGTAGACGAACGATTCAAACTAGAAGAACAAAATTTGGCGAGCCAAGTGGGATTTGTGTACTGATCATCACCACCAAGTATCATCAATATTGGGCGAAAAAATATTTCCTGGTATTTCGGAAACTCGTCATTTCTTAGCAGCTTGGCACCCCCTCTCAATAAAGTGCTTTTCCACAGTCAGTGCCTGGGGTACATGAAGAGGAAGCAAACCATAGAGACAAAACTGAGAACTCCTTTATTTTGTCAAGTTTCAAAGAGCTACTACAAACTATGTTGGATTTAGAGTTCCAAATTCATCTATCTATAAAGCAGAGAACAGAGTGAAACCTAAATATAAAAACTGCTACTGTAGACGAACGCTTCAACCTAGATTATCGAGATTTGGTGAGCCAAGTGAGATTTATGGACTTGTCATTACCAGAACGTATCATCTAGATCGGGTGAAAAAATACTTGCTGGTATTTCGGAAACTCGTAAATTCTTGGAAGCTTGGCAACCCCTCTCAATGAAAGTGCTTTTCCACAGTCTCTGCGTAGGGCTACTTGAAGCGGAAACAAATCATAGAGACAAAACTGGGAACTCCTTTATTTTGTCAAGGTTCAAAGAGCTACTACAAACCATATTGGATTTAGAGTTCCAAACTCATCTATCTATATAGGAGACAACAGAGTGAAACCTAAATATAAAAACTGCTACTGTAGACGAACGCTTCAACCTAGAAGAAAAAAATTTGGTGAGCCAAGTGGGATTTGTGTACTGATCATTACCACAAAGTATCATCAAGATTGGGGGAAAAAATATTTGCTGGTAATTCGGAAACTCGTCATTTCTTAGAAGCTTGGCAACCCCTCTCAATGAAAGTGCTTTTCCACAGTCTCTGCTTAGGGCTACTTGAAGCAGAAACAAATCATAGAGACAAAACTGAGAACTCCTTTATTTTGTCACGTTTCAAAGAGCTACTACAAACCATGTTGGATTTAGAGTTCCAAATTCATCTATCTATATAGGAGAGAACAGAATAAAACCTAAAAATATAAACTGCTACTGTAGACGAATGCTTCAACCTAGAAGTACAAAATTTGGTGAGCCAAGTAGGATTTGAGTATTTGTCCTTACCACCAAGTATCATCAAGATTGGGTGAAAAAATATTTGCTGGTATTTCGGAAACTCGTTATTTCTTAGAAGCTTGGCAACCACTCTCAATAAAGTGCTTTTCCACATTAAGTGCCTGGGGTACTTGAAGAGGAAACAAACCAAAGAGACAAAACTGAGAACACCTTTATTTTGTCAAGTTTCAAAGAGCTACTACAAACTATGTTGGATTTAGAGTTCCAAATTCATCTATCTATAAAGCAGAGAACAGAGTGAAACCTAAATATAAAAACTGCTACTGTAGACGAACGCTTCAACCTAGATTATCGAGATTTGGTGAGCCAAGTGAGATTTATGGACTTGTCATTACCAGAACGTATCATCTAGATCGGGTGAAAAAATACTTGCTGGTATTTCGGAAACTCGTAAATTCTTGGAAGCTTGGCAACCCCTCTCAATGAAAGTGCTTTTCCACAGACATGCGTAGGGCTACTTGAAGCGGAAACAAATCATAGAGACAAAACTGGGAACTCCTTTATTTTGTCAAGGTTCAAAGAGCTACTACAAACCATATTGGATTTAGAGTTCCAAACTCATCTATCTATATAGGAGACAACAGAGTGAAACCTAAATATAAAAACTGCTACTGTAGACGAACGCTTCAACCTAGAAGAAAAAAATTTGGTGAGCCAAGTGGGATTTGTGTACTGATCATTACCACCAAGTATCATCAAGATTGGGGGAAAAAATATTTGCTGGTAATTCGGAAACTCGTTATTTCTTAGAAGCTTGGCAACCCCTCTCAATGAAAGTGCTTTTCCACAGTCTCTGCTTAGGGCTACTTGAAGCAGAAACAAATCATAGAGACAAAACTGAGAACTCCTTTATTTTGTCACGTTTCAAAGAGCTACTACAAACCATGTTGGATTTAGAGTTCCAAATTCATCTATCTATATAGGAGAGAACAGAGTAAAACCTAAAAATAAAAACTGCTACTGTAGACGAATGCTTCAACCTAGAAGTACAAAATTTGGTGAGCCAAGTAGGATTTGAGTATTTGTCCTTACCACCAAGTATCATCAAGATTGGGTGAAAAAATATTTGCTGGTATTTCGGAAACTCGTTATTTCTTAGAAGCTTGGCAACCACTCTCAATAAAGTGCTTTTCCACATTAAGTGCCTGGGGTACTTGAAGAGGAAACAAACCAAAGAGACAAAACTGAGAACACCTTTATTTTGTCAAGTTTCAAAGAGCTACTACAAACTATGTTGGATTTAGAGTTCCAAATTCATCTATCTATAAAGCAGAGAACAGAGTGAAACCTAAATATAAAAACTGCTACTGTAGACGAACGCTTCAACCTAGAAGAACGAGATATGGTGAGCCAAGTGAGATTTATGGACTTTTCATTACTAGAACGTATCATCAAGATCGGGTGAAAAAATACTTGCTGGTATTTCGGAAACTCGTAATTTCTTGGAAGCTTGGCAACCCCTCTCAATGAAAGTGCTTTTACACAGTCTCTGCGTAGGGCTACTTGAAGCGGAAACAAATCATAGACACAAAACTGAGAACTCCTTTATTTTGTCAAGGTTCAAAGAGCTACTACAAACCATATTGGATTTAGAATTCCAAATTCATCTATCTATATAGGAGACAACAGAGTGAAACCTAAATATAAAAACTGCTACTGTAGACAAACGCTTCAACCTAGAAGAAAAAAATTTGGTGAGCCAAGTGGGATTTGTGTACTGATCATTACCACCAAGTATCATCAAGATTGGGGGAAAAATATTTGCTGGTAATTCGGAAACTCTTTATTTCTTAGAAGCTTGGCAACCCCTCTCAATGAAAGTGCTTTTACACAGTCTCTGCTTAGGGCTACTTGTAGCAGAAACAAATCATAGAGACAAAACTGAGAACTCCTTTATTTTGTCACGTTTCAAAGAGCTACTACAAACCATGTTGGATTTAGAGTTCCAAATTCATCTATCTATATAGGAGAGAACAGAGTAAAACCTAAAAATAAAAACTGCTACTGTAGACGAATGTTTCAACCTAGAAGAACAAAATTTGGTGAGCCAAGTAGGATTTGTTTATTTGTCCTTACCACCAAGTATCATCAAGATTGGGTGAAAAAATATTTGCTGGTATTTTGGTAACTCATTATTTCTTAGAAGCTTGGCAACCCCTCTCAATGAAAGTGCTTTTCCACAGTCTCTGCTTAGGGCTACTTGAAGAGGAAACAAACCATAGAGAAAAAACTGAGAACTCCTTTATTTTTTCAAGTTTCAAAGAGCTACTACAAACCATGTTGGATTTAGAGTTCCAAATTTATCTATCTATATAGGAGAGAACAGAGTGAAACCTAAAAATAAAAACTGCTACTGAAAACTAACGCATCAACCTAGAAGAACAAAATTTGGTGAGTCAAGTGGGATTTGTGTACTTGTCATTACCACCAAGTATCATCAATATTGGGTGAAAAAATTTTTGCTGCTATTTCGGAAACTCGTTATTTCTTAGAAGCTTGGCAACCCCTCTCAATGAAAGTGCTTTTCCATCGTTGGTGCCTAGGGCTAATTGAAGAGGAAACAAGCGATAGAGACAAAACTGAGAACTCCTTACTTTTGTCAAGTTTCAAAGAGCTACTACAAACCATGTTGGATTCAGAGTTCCAAATTCATCTGTCAATATAGCAGAGAACAGAGTGAAACCTAAATATAAAAAGTGCTACTGTAGATGAAACTTCAAAATAGAAGAACAAAATTGGTGAGCCAAGTGGGATTTGTGTACTTGTCATTACCACCAAGTATCATCAACATCGGGTGAAAAAATGTTTGCTGGTATTTCGGAAACTCGTTATTTCTTAGAAGCTTGGCAACGCCTCTCAATGAAAGTGCTTTTCCACAGTCTGTGCGTAGGGCTACTTGAAGAGGAAACACACCATAGAGACAAAACTGAGAACTCCTTTATTTTTTCAAGTTTCAAAGAGCCACTACAAACCATGTTGGATTTAGAGTTCCAAATTCATCTATCTATATAGCAGAGAACAGAGTGAAACCTAAATATAAAAAGTGTTACTGTAGACGAACGCTTCAACCTGGAAGAACAATATTTGGTGAGCCAAGTGGGATTTGTGTACTTGTCATTACCACCAAGTATCATCAAGATTGGGTGAAAAAATATTTGCTGGTATTTCGGAAACTTGTTATTTCTTGGAAGCTTGGCAACCCCTCTGAATGAAAGTGCTTTTCCACAGTCTCTGCTTAGGGCTACTTGAAGCGGATACAAATCATAGAGAAAAAACTGAGAACTCCTTTACTTTGTCAAGTTTCAAAGAGCTACTACAAACCATGTTGGATTTAGAGTTCCAAATGCATCTATCTATATAGGAGAGAACAGAGTGAAACCTAAATATAAAAATTGCTACAGTAGACGAACGATTCAAACTAGAAGAACAAAATTTGGCGAGCCAAGTGGGATTTGTGTACTGATCATCACCACCAAGTATCATCAATATTGGGCGAAAAAATATTTCCTGGTATTTCGGAAACTCGTCATTTCTTAGCAGCTTGGCACCCCCTCTCAATAAAGTGCTTTTCCACAGTCAGTGCCTGGGGTACATGAAGAGGAAGCAAACCATAGAGACAAAACTGAGAACTCCTTTATTTTGTCAAGTTTCAAAGCGCTACTACAAACTATGTTGGATTTAGAGTTCCAAATTCATCTATCTATAAAGCAGAGAACAGAGTGAAACCTAAATATAAAAACTGCTACTGTAGACGAACGCTTCAACATAGATTATCGAGATTTGGTGAGCCAAGTGAGATTTATGGACTTGTCATTACCAGAACGTATCATCTAGATCAGGTGAAAAAATACTTGCTGGTATTTCGGAAACTCGTAAATTCTTGGAAGCTTGGCAACCCCTCTCAATGAAAGTGCTTTTCCACAGTCTCTGCTTAGGGCTACTTGAAGCGGAAACAAATCATAGAGACAAAACTGGGAACTCCTTTATTTTGTCAAGGTTCAAAGAGCTACTACAAACCATATTGGATTTAGAGTTCCAAACTCATCTATCTATATAGGAGACAACAGAGTGAAACCTAAATATAAAAACTGCTACTGTAGACGAACGCTTCAACCTAGAAGAAAAAAATTTGGTGAGCCAAGTGGGATTTGTGTACTGATCATTACCACCAAGTATCATCAAGATTGGGGGAAAAAATATTTGCTGGTAATTCGGAAACTCGTTATTTCTTAGAAGCTTGGCAACCCCTCTCAATGAAAGTGCTTTTCCACAGTCTCTGCTTAGGGCTACTTGAAGCAGAAACAAATCATAGAGACAAAACTGAGAACTCCTTTATTTTGTCACGTTTCAAAGAGCTACTACAAACCATGTTGGATTTAGAGTTCCAAATTCATCTATCTATATAGGAGAGAACAGAGTAAAACCTAAAAATAAAAACTGCTACTGTAGACGAATGCTTCAACCTAGAAGTACAAAATTTGGTGAGCCAAGTAGGATTTGAGTATTTGTCCTTACCACCAAGTATCATCAAGATTGGGTGAAAAAATATTTGCTGGTATTTCGGAAACTCGTTATTTCTTAGAAGCTTGGCAACCACTCTCAATAAAGTGCTTTTCCACATTAAGTGCCTGGGGTACTTGAAGAGGAAACAAACCAAAGAGACAAAACTGAGAACACCTTTATTTTGTCAAGTTTCAAAGAGCTACTACAAACTATGTTGGATTTAGAGTTCCAAATTCATCTATCTATAAAGCAGAGAACAGAGTGAAACCTAAATATAAAAACTGCTACTGTAGACGAACGCTTCAACCTAGAAGAACGAGATATGGTGAGCCAAGTGAGATTTATGGAATTTTCATTACTAGAACGTATCATCAAGATCGGGTGAAAAAATACTTGCTGGTATTTCGGAAACTCGTAATTTCTTGGAAGCTTGGCAACCCCTCTCAATGAAAGTGCTTTTACACAGTCTCTGCGTAGGGCTACTTGAAGCGGAAACAAATCATAGACACAAAACTGAGAACTCCTTTATTTTGTCAAGGTTCAAAGAGCTACTACAAACCATATTGGATTTAGAGTTCCAAATTCATCTATCTATATAGGAGACAACAGAGTGAAACCTAAATATAAAAACTGCTACTGTAGACGAACGCTTCAACCTAGAAGAAAAAAATTTGGTGAGCCAAGTGGGATTTGTGTACTGATCATTACCACCAAGTATCATCAAGATTGGGGGAAAAATATTTGCTGGTAATTCGGAAACTCGTTATTTCTTAGAAGCTTGGCAACCCCTCTCAATGAAAGTGCTTTTCCACAGTCTCTGCTTAGGGCTACTTGAAGCAGAAACAAATCATAGAGACAAAACTGAGAACTCCTTTATTTTGTCACGTTTCAAAGAGCTACTACAAACCATGTTGGATTTAGAGTTCCAAATTCATCTATCTATATAGGAGAGAACAGAGTAAAACCTAAAAATAAAAAGTGCTACTGTAGACGAATGTTTCAACCTAGAAGAACAAAATTTGGTGAGCCAAGTAGGATTTGTGTATTTGTCCTTACCACCAAGTATCATCAAGATTGGGTGAAAAAATATTTGCTGGTATTTCGGTAACTCGTTATTTCTTAGAAGCTTGGCAACCCCTCTCAATGAAAGTGCTTTTCCACAGTCTCTGCTTAGGGCTACTTGAAGAGGAAACAAACCATAGAGAAAAAACTGAGAACTCCTTTATTTTTTCAAGTTTCAAAGAGCTACTACAAACCATGTTGGATTTAGAGTTCCAAATTTATCTATCTATATAGGAGAGAACAGAGTGAAACCTAAAAATAAAAACTGCTACTGAAAACTAACGCATCAACCTAGAAGAACAAAATTTGGTGAGTCAAGTGGGATTTGTGTACTTGTCATTACCACCAAGTATCATCAATATTGGGTGAAAAAATTTTTGCTGGTATTTCGGAAACTCGTTATTTCTTAGAAGCTTGGCAACCCCTCTCAATGAAAGTGCTTTTCCATCGTTGGTGCCTAGGGCTAATTGAAGAGGAAACAAGCGATAGAGACAAAACTGAGAACTCCTTACTTTTGTCAAGTTTCAAAGAGCTACTACAAACCATGTTGGATTCAGAGTTCCAAATTCATCTGTCAATATAGCAGAGAACAGAGTGAAACCTAAATATAAAAAGTGCTACTGTAGATGAAACTTCAACCTAGAAGAACAAAATTCGGTGAGCCAAGTGGGATTTGTGTACTTGTCATTACCACCAAGTATCATCAACATCGGGTGAAAAAATGTTTGCTGGTATTTCGGAAACTCGTTATTTCTTAGAAGCTTGGCAACGCCTCTCAATGAAAGTGCTTTTCCACAGTCTGTGCGTAGGGCTACTTGAAGAGGAAACACACCATAGAGACAAAACTGAGAACTCCTTTATTTTTTCAAGTTTCAAAGAGCCACTACAAACCATGTTGGATTTAGAGTTCCAAATTCATCTATCTATATAGCAGAGAACAGAGTGAAACCTAAATATAAAAAGTGTTACTGTAGACGAACGCTTCAACCTGGAAGAACAATATTTGGTGAGCCAAGTGGGATTTGTGTACTTGTCATTACCACCAAGTATCATCAAGATTGGGTGAAAAAATATTTGCTGGTATTTCGGAAACTTGTTATTTCTTGGAAGCTTGGCAACCCCTCTGAATGAAAGTGCTTTTCCACAGTCTCTGCTTAGGGCTACTTGAAGCGGATACAAATCATAGAGAAAAAAACTGAGAACTCCTTTACTTTATCAAGTTTCAAAGAGCTACTACAAACCATGTTGGATTTAGAGTTCCAAATGCATCTATCTATATAGGAGAGAACAGAGTGAAACCTAAATATAAAAATTGCTACAGTAGACGAACGATTCAAACTAGAAGAACAAAATTTGGCGAGCCAAGTGGGATTTGTGTACTGATCATCACCACCAAGTATCATCAATATTGGGCGAAAAAATATTTCCTGGTATTTCGGAAACTCGTCATTTCTTAGCAGCTTGGCACCCCCTCTCAATAAAGTGCTTTTCCACAGTCAGTGCCTGGGGTACATGAAGAGGAAGCAAACCATAGAGACAAAACTGAGAACTCCTTTATTTTGTCAAGTTTCAAAGAGCTACTACAAACTATGTTGGATTTAGAGTTCCAAATTCATCTATCTATAAAGCAGAGAACAGAGTGAAACCTAAATATAAAAACTGCTACTGTAGACGAACGCTTCAACCTAGATTATCGAGATTTGGTGAGCCAAGTGAGATTTATGGACTTGTCATTACCAGAACGTATCATCTAGATCGGGTGAAAAAATACTTGCTGGTATTTCGGAAACTCGTAAATTCTTGGAAGCTTGGCAACCCCTCTCAATGAAAGTGCTTTTCCACAGTCTCTGCGTAGGGCTACATGAAGCGGAAACAAATCATAGAGACAAAACTGGGAACTCCTTTATTTTGTCAAGGTTCAAAGAGCTACTACAAACCATATTGGATTTAGAGTTCCAAACTCATCTATCTATATAGGAGACAACAGAGTGAAACCTAAATATAAAAACTGCTACTGTAGACGAACGCTTCAACCTAGAAGAAAAAAATTTGGTGAGCCAAGTGGGATTTGTGTACTGATCATTACCACCAAGTATCATCAAGATTGGGGGAAAAAATATTTGCTGGTAATTCGGAAACTCGTTATTTCTTAGAAGCTTGGCAACCCCTCTCAATGAAAGTGCTTTTCCACAGTCTCTGCTTAGGGCTACTTGAAGCAGAAACAAATCATAGAGACAAAACTGAGAACTCCTTTATTTTGTCACGTTTCAAAGAGCTACTACAAACCATGTTGGATTTAGAGTTCCAAATTCATCTATCTATATAGGAGAGAACAGAGTAAAACCTAAAAATAAAAACTGCTACTGTAGACGAATGCTTCAACCTAGAAGTACAAAATATGGTGAGCCAAGTAGGATTTGAGTATTTGTCCTTACCACCAAGTATCATCAAGATTGGGTGAAAAAATATTTGCTGGTATTTCGGAAACTCGTTATTTCTTAGAAGCTTGGCAACCACTCTCAATAAAGTGCTTTTCCACATTAAGTGCCTGGGGTACTTGAAGAGGAAACAAACCAAAGAGACAAAACTGAGAACACCTTTATTTTGTCAAGTTTCAAAGAGCTACTACAAACTATGTTGGATTTAGAGTTCCAAATTCATCTATCTATAAAGCAGAGAACAGAGTGAAACCTAAATATAAAAACTGCTACTGTAGACGAACGCTTCAACCTAGAAGAACGAGATATGGTGAGCCAAGTGAGATTTATGGACTTTTCATTACTAGAACGTATCATCAAGATCGGGTGAAAAAATACTTGCTGGTATTTCGGAAACTCGTAATTTCTTGGAAGCTTGGCAACCCCTCTCAATGAAAGTGCTTTTACACAGTCTCTTCGTAGGGCTACTTGAAGCGGAAACAAATCATAGACACAAAACTGAGAACTCCTTTATTTTGTCAAGGTTCAAAGAGCTACTACAAACCATATTGGATTTAGAGTTCCAAATTCATCTATCTTTATAGGAGACAACAGAGTGAAACCTAAATATAAAAACTGCTACTGTAGACAAACGCTTCAAACTAGAAGAAAAAAATTTGGTGAGCCAAGTGGGATTTGTGTACTGATCATTACCACCAAGTATCATCAAGATTGGGGGAAAAATATTTGCTGGTAATTCGGAAACTCGAATTTCTTAGAAGCTTGGCAACCCCTCTCAATGAAAGTGCTTTTCCACAGTCTCTGCTTAGGGCTACTTGAAGCAGAAACAAATCATAGAGACAAAACTGAGAACTCCTTTATTTTGTCACGTTTCAAAGAGCTACTACAAACCATGTTGGATTTAGAGTTCCAAATTCATCTATCTATATAGGAGAGAACAGAGTAAAACCTAAAAATAAAAACTGCTACTGTAGACGAATGTTTCAACCTAGAAGAACAAAATTTGGTGAGCCAAGTAGGATTTGTGTATTTGTCCTTACCACCAAGTATCATCAAGATTGGGTGAAAAAATATTTGCTGGTATTTCGGTAACTCGTTATTTCTTAGAAGCTTGGCAACCCCTCTCAATGAAAGTGCTTTTCCACAGTCTCTGCTTAGGGCTACTTGAAGAGGAAACAAACCATAGAGAAAAAACTGAGAACTCCTTTATTTTTTCAAGTTTCAAAGAGCTACTACAAACCATGTTGGATTTAGAGTTCCAAATTTATCTATCTATACAGGAGAGAACAGAGTGAAACCTAAAAAGAAAAACTGCTACTGAAAACTAACGCATCAACCTAGAAGAACAAAATTTGGTGAGTCAAGTGAGATTTGTGTACTTGTCATTACCACCAAGTATCATCAATATTGGGTGAAAAAATTTTTGCTGGTATTTCGGAAACTCGTTATTTCTTAGAAGCTTGGCAACCCCTCTCAATGAAAGTGCTTTTCCATCGTTGGTGCCTAGGGCTAATTGAAGAGGAAACAAGCGATAGAGACAAAACTGAGAACTCCTTACTTTTGTCAAGTTTCAAAGAGCTACTACAAACCATGTTGGATTCAGAGTTCCAAATTCATCTGTCAATATAGCAGAGAACAGAGTGAAACCTAAATATAAAAAGTGCTACTGTAGATGACACTTCAACCTAGAAGAACAAAATTCGGTGAGCCAAGTGGGATTTGTGTACTTCTCATTACCACCAAGTATCATCAACATCGGGTGAAAAAATGTTTGCTGGTATTTCGGAAACTCGTTATTTCTTAGAAGCTTGGCAACGCCTCTCAATGAAAGTGCTTTTCCACAGACTGTGCGTAGGGCTACTTGAAGAGGAAACACACCATAAAGACAAAACTGAGAACTCCTTTATTTTTTCAAGTTTCAAAGAGCCACTACAAACCATGTTGGATTTAGAGTTCCAAATTCATCTATCTATATAGCAGAGAACAGAGTGAAACCTAAATATAAAAAGTGTTACTGTAGACGAACGCTTCAACCTGGAAGAACAATATTTGGTGAGCCAAGTGGGATTTGTGTACTTGTCATTACCACCAAGTATCATCAAGATTGGGTGAAAAAATATTTGCTGGTATTTCGGAAACTTGTTATTTCTTGGAAGCTTGGCAACCCCTCTGAATGAAAGTGCTTTTCCACAGTCTCTGCTTAGGGCTACTTGAAGGGGATACAAATCATAGAGAAAAAACTGAGAACTCCTTTACTTTGTCAAGTTTCAAAGAGCTACTACAAACCATGTTGGATTTAGAGTTCCAAATGCATCTATCTATATAGGAGAGAACAGAGTGAAACCTAAATATAAAAATTGCTACAGTAGACGAACGATTCAAACTAGAAGAACAAAATTTGGCGAGCCAAGTGGGATTTGTGTACTGATCATCACCACCAAGTATCATCAATATTGGGCGAAAAAATATTTCCTGGTATTTCGGAAACTCGTTATTTCTTAGCAGCTTGGCACCCCCTCTCAATAAAGTGCTTTTCCACAGTCAGTGCCTGGGGTACATGAAGAGGAAGCAAACCATAGAGACAAAACTGAGAACTCCTTTATTTTGTCAAGTTTCAAAGAGCTACTACAAACTATGTTGGATTTAGAGTTCCAAATTCATCTATCTATAAAGCAGAGAACAGAGTGAAACCTAAATATAAAAACTGCTACTGTAGACGAACGCTTCAACCTAGATTATCGAGATTTGGTGAGCCAAGTGAGATTTATGGACTTGTCATTACCAGAACGTATCATCTAGATCGGGTGAAAAAATACTTGCTGGTATTTCGGAAACTCGTAAATTCTTGGAAGCTTGGCAACCCCTCTCAATGAAAGTGCTTTTCCACAGTCTCTGCATAGGGCTACTTGAAGCGGAAACAAATCATAGAGACAAAACTGGGAACTCCTTTATTTTGTCAAGGTTCAAAGAGCTACTACAAACCATATTGGATTTAGAGTTCCAAACTCATCTATCTATATAGGAGACAACAGAGTGAAACCTAAATATAAAAACTGCTACTGTAGACGAACGCTTCAATCTAGAAGAAAAAAATTTGGTGAGCCAAGTGGGATTTGTGTACTGATCATTACCACCAAGTATCATCAAGATTGGGGGAAAAAATATTTGCTGGTAATTCGGAAACTCGTTATTTCTTAGAAGCTTGGCAACCCCTCTCAATGAAAGTGCTTTTCCACAGTCTCTGCTTAGGGCTACTTGAAGCAGAAACAAATCATAGAGACAAAACTGAGAACTCCTTTATTTTGTCACGTTTCAAAGAGCTACTACAAACCATGTTGGATTTAGAGTTCCAAATTCATCTATCTATATAGGAGAGAACAGAGTAAAACCTAAAAATAAAAACTGCTCCTGTAGACGAATGCTTCAACCTAGAAGTACAAAATTTGGTGAGCCAAGTAGGATTTGAGTATTTGTCCTTACCACCAAGTATCATCAAGATTGGTTGAAAAAATATTTGCTGGTATTTCGCAAACTCGTTATTTCTTAGAAGCTTGGCAACCACTCTCAATAAAGTGCTTTTCCACATTAAGTGCCTGGGGTACTTGAAGAGGAAACAAACCAAAGAGACAAAACTGAGAACACCTTTATTTTGTCAAGTTTCAAAGAGCTACTACAAACTATGTTGGATTTAGAGTTCCAAATTCATCTATCTATAAAGCAGAGAACAGAGTGAAACCTAAATATAAAAACTGCTACTGTAGACGAACGCTTCAACCTAGAAGAACGAGATATGGTGAGCCAAGTGAGATTTATGGAATTTTCATTACTAGAACGTATCATCAAGATCGGGTGAAAAAATACTTGCTGGTATTTCGGAAACTCGTAATTTCTTGGAAGCTTGGCAACCCCTCTCAATGAAAGTGCTTTTACACAGTCTCTGCATAGGGCTACTTGAAGCGGAAACAAATCATAGACACAAAACTGAGAACTCCTTTATTTTGTCAAGGTTCAAAGAGCTACTACAAACCATATTGGATTTAGAGTTCCAAATTCATCTATCTATATAGGAGACAACAGAGTGAAACCTAAATATAAAAACTGCTACTGTAGACGAACGCTTCAACCTAGAAGAAAAAAATTTGGTGAGCCAAGTGGGATTTGTGTACTGATCATTACCACCAAGTATCATCAAGATTGGGGGAAAAATATTTGCTGGTAATTCGGAAACTCGTTATTTCTTAGAAGCTTGGCAACCCCTCTCAATGAAAGTGCTTTTCCACAGTCTCTGCTTAGGGCTACTTGAAGCAGAAACAAATCATAGAGACAAAACTGAGAACTCCTTTATTTTGTCACGTTTCAAAGAGCTACTACAAACCATGTTGGATTTAGAGTTCCAAATTCATCTATCTATATAGGAGAGAACAGAGTAAAACCTAAAAATAAAAAGTGCTACTGTAGACGAATGTTTCAACCTAGAAGAACAAAATTTGGTGAGCCAAGTAGGATTTGTGTATTTGTCCTTACCACCAAGTATCATCAAGATTGGGTGAAAAAATATTTGCTGGTATTTCGGTAACTCGTTATTTCTTAGAAGCTTGGCAACCCCTCTCAATGAAAGTGCTTTTCCACAGTCTCTGCTTAGGGCTACTTGAAGAGGAAACAAACCATAGAGAAAAAACTGAGAACTCCTTTATTTTTTCAAGTTTCAAAGAGCTACTACAAACCATGTTGGATTTAGAGTTCCAAATTTATCTATCTATATAGGAGAGAACAGAGTGAAACCTAAAAATAAAAACTGCTACTGAAAACTAACGCATCAACCTAGAAGAACAAAATTTGGTGAGTCAAGTGGGATTTGTGTACTTGTCATTACCACCAAGTATCATCAATATTGGGTGAAAAAATTTTTGCTGGTATTTCGGAAACTCGTTATTTCTTAGAAGCTTGGCAACCCCTCTCAATGAAAGTGCTTTTCCATCGTTGGTGCCTAGGGCTAATTGAAGAGGAAACAAGCGATAGAGACAAAACTGAGAACTCCTTACTTTTGTCAAGTTTCAAAGAGCTACTACAAACCATGTTGGATTCAGAGTTCCAAATTCATCTGTCAATATAGCAGAGAACAGAGTGAAACCTAAATATAAAAAGTGCTACTGTAGATGAAACTTCAACCTAGAAGAACAAAATTCGGTGAGCCAAGTGGGATTTGTGTACTTGTCATTACCACCAAGTATCATCAACATCGGGTGAAAAAATGTTTGCTGGTATTTCGGAAACTCGTTATTTCTTAGAAGCTTGGCAACGCCTCTCAATGAAAGTGCTTTTCCACAGTCTGTGCGTAGGGCTACTTGAAGAGGAAACACACCATAGAGACAAAACTGAGAACTCCTTTATTTTTTCAAGTTTCAAAGAGCCACTACAAACCATGTTGGATTTAGAGTTCCAAATTCATCTATCTATATAGCAGAGAACAGAGTGAAACCTAAATATAAAAAGTGTTACTGTAGACGAACGCTTCAACCTGGAAGAACAATATTTGGTGAGCCAAGTGGGATTTGTGTACTTGTCATTTCCACCAAGTATCATCAACATTGGGTGAAAAAATATTTGCTGGTATTTTGGAAACTTGTTATTTCTTGGAAGCTTGGCAACCCCTCTGAATGAAAGTGCTTTTCCACAGTCTCTGCTTAGGGCTACTTGAAGCGGATACAAATCATAGAGAAAAAACTGAGAACTCCTTTACTTTGTCAAGTTTCAAAGAGCTACTACAAACCATGTTGGATTTAGAGTTCCAAATGCATCTATCTATATAGGAGAGAACAGAGTGAAACCTAAATATAAAAATTGCTACAGTAGACGAACGATTCAAACTAGAAGAACAAAATTTGGCGAGCCAAGTGGGATTTGTGTACTGATCATCACCACCAAGTATCATCAATATTGGGCGAAAAAATATTTCCTGGTATTTCGGAAACTCGTTATTTCTTAGCAGCTTGGCACCCCCTCTCAATAAAGTGCTTTTCCACAGTCAGTGCCTGGGGTACTTGAAGAGGAAGCAAACCATAGAGACAAAACTGAGAACTCCTTTATTTTGTCAAGTTTCAAAGAGCTACTACAAACTATGTTGGATTTAGAGTTCCAAATTCATCTATCTATAAAGCAGAGAACAGAGTGAAACCTAAATATAAAACTGCTACTGTAGACGAACGCTTCAATCTAGAAGAACGAGATTTGGTGAGCCAAGTGAGATTTATGGACGTGTCATTACCAGAACGTATCATCAAGATCGGGTGAAAAAATACTTGCTGGTATTTCGGAAACTCGTAAATTCTTGGAAGCTTGGCAACCCCTCTCAATGAAAGTGCTTTTCCACAGTCTCTGCGTAGGGCTACTTGAAGCGGAAACAAATCATAGAGACAAAACTGAGAACTCCTTTATTTTGTCAAGGTTCAAATAGCTACTACAAACCATATTGGATTTAGAGTTCCAAATTCATCTATCTATATAGGAGACAACAGAGTGAAACCTAAATATAAAAACTGCTACTGTAGACGAACGCTTCAACCTAGAAGAAAAAAATTTGGTGAGCCAAGTGGGATTTGTGTACTGATCATTACCACCAAGTATCATCAAGATTGGGGGAAAATATATTTGCTGGTAATTCGGAAAATCGTTATTTCTTAGAAGCTTGGCAACCCCTCTCAATGAAAGTGCTTTTCCACAGTCTCTGCTTAGGACTACTTGAAGCAGAAACAAATCATAGAGACAAAACTGAGAACTCCTTTATTTTGTCACGTTTCAAAGAGCTACTACAAACCATGTTGGATTTAGAGTTCCAAATTCATCTATCTATATAGGAGAGAACAGAGTAAAACCTAAAAATAAAAACTGCTACTGTAGACGAATGCTTCAACCTAGAAGTACAAAATTTGGTGAGCCAAGTAGGATTTGTGTATTTGTCCTTACCACCATGTATCATCAAGATTGGGTGAAAAAATATTTGCTAGTATTTCGGAAACTCGTTATTTCTTAGAAGCTTGGCAACCACTCTCAATAAAGTGCTTTTCCACATTAAGTGCCTGGGGTACTTGAAGAGGAAACAAACCAAAGAGACAAAACTGAGAACACCTTTATTTTGTCAAGTTTCAAAGAGCTACTACAAACTATGTTGGATTTAGAGTTCCAAATTCATCTATCTATAAAGCAGAGAACAGAGTGAAACCTAAATATAAAAACTGCTACTGTAGATGAACGCTTCAACCTAGAAGAATGTGATATGGTGAGCCAAGTGTGATTTATGGACTTTTCTTTACTAGAACGTATCATCAAGATCGGGTGAAAAAATACTTGCTGGTATTTCGGAAACTCGTAATTTCTTGGAAGCTTGGCAACCCCTCTCAATGAAAGTGCTTTTACACAGTCTCTGCATAGGGCTACTTGAAGCGGAAACAAATCATACAGACAAAACTGAGAACTCCTTTATTTTGTCAAGGTACAAAGAGCTACTACAAACCATATTGGATTTAGAGTTCCAAATTCATCTATCTATATAGGAGACAACAGAGTGAAACCTAAATATAAAAACTGCTACTGTAGACAAACGCTTCAACCTAGAAGAAAAAAATTTGGTGAGCCAAGTGGGATTTGTGTACTGATCATTACCACCAAGTATCATCAAGATTGGGGGAAAAATATTTGCTGGTAATTCGGAAACTCGTTATTTCTTAGAAGCTTGGCAACCCCTCTCAATGAAAGTGCTTTTCCACAGTCTCTGCTTAGGGCTACTTGAAGCAGAAACAAATCATAGAGACAAAACTGAGAACCACTTTATTTTGTCACGTTTCAAAGAGCTACTACAAACCATGATGGATTTAGAGTTCCAAATTCATCTATCTATATAGGAGAGAACAGAGTAAAACCTAAAAATAAAAACTGCTACTGTAGACGAATGTTTCAACCTAGAAGAACAAAATTTGGTGAGCCAGTAGGATTTGTGTATTTGTCCTTAGAACCAAGTATCATAAAGATTGGGTGAAAAAATATTTGCTGGTATTTCGGTAGCTCGTTATTTCTTAGAAGCTTGGCAACCCCTCTCAATGAAAGTGCTTTTCCACAATCTCTGCTAAGGGCTACTTGAAGAGGAAAAAAACCATAGAGAAAAAACTGAGAACTCCTTTTTTTTTTTAAGTTTCAAAGAGCTACTACAAACCATGTTGGATTTAGAGTTCCAAATTCATCTATCTATATAGCAGAGAACAGAGTGAAACCGAAGCATAAAAACTGCTACTGTAGATGAATGCTTCAAACTAGAAGAACAAAATTTGGTGAGCCATGTGGGGTTTGTGTACTGATCATTACCACCAAGTGTCATCAACATTGGGTTAAAAAATATTTGCTGGTGTTTCGGAAACTCGTTATTCTTAGAAGCTTGGCAACCCCTCTCAATGAATGTGCTTTTCCACGGTCGATGCCTAGGGCTAATTGAAGAGGAAACAAACCATAGAGACAAAACTGAAAACTGATATTTTTTGTCAAGTTTCAAAGAGGTACTACAAACCATGTTGTATTCAGAGTTCCAAATTCATCTATCTATATAGCAGAGAACAGAGTGAAACCTAAATATAAAAACTGCTACTGTAGATGAACGCTTCAACCTAGAAGAACAAAATTTGGTGAGCCAAGTGGGATTTGTGTACTGATCATTACCACCAAGTATCATCAAGATTGGGTGAAAAAATATTTGCTGGTATTTCGGAAACTCGTTATTTCTTGAAAGCTTGGCAACCCCTCTCAATGAAAGTGCTTTTCCACAGTCTCTGCTTAGAGCTACTGGAAGCTGATACAAATCATAGAGAGAAAACTGAGAACTCCTTTACTTTGTCAAGTTTCAAAGAGCTACTACAAACCATGTTGGATTTAGAGTTCCAAATGCATCTAACTATATAGGAGAGAACAGAGTGAAACCTAAACATAAAAACTGCTACTGTAGACGAACGCTTCAACCTGGAAGAACAATATTTGGTGAGCCAAGTGGGATTTGTGTACTGATCATTACCACCAAGTATCATCAACATTCGGTGAAAAAAATATTTGCTGGTATTTCGGAAACTCGTAATTTCTTGGAAGCTTGGCAACCCCTCTCAATGAAAGTACTTTTCCACAGTCTGTGCCTAGTGCTACTTAAAAAGGAAACAATCCATAGAGACAAAACTGAGACCTCCTTTATTTTATCAAGGTTCAAAGAGCTACTACAAACCATGTAGGATTTAGACTTCTAAATTCATCTATCTATATAGTAGAGAACAGACTGAAACCTAAATATAAAAACTGCTACTGTAGACAAACGCTTCAACCTAGAAGAACAAAATTTGGTGAGCCAAGTGGGTTTTGTGTACTGATCATTACCATGAAGTATCATCAACATTGGGTGAAAAAGTATTTGCTGGTATTTCGGAAACTCGTTATTTCGTAGAAGCTTGGCAACCCCTCTCAATGAAAATGCTTTTCCACCGTCGATGCCTAGGGCTAATTGAAGAGGAAACAAACCATAGAGACAAAACTGAGAACTCCTTAATTTTTTCAAGTTTCAAAGAGCTACTACAAACCATGTTGGATTTAGAGTTCCAAATTCATCTATCTATATAGCAGAGAACTGAGTGAAACCTAAATATAAAAACTGCTACTGTAAATGAACGCGTCAACTTAGAAGAAAAAAATTTTTTGAGAAAAGTTTGATTTGTGGACTTGTCATTACCAATACGTATGATCAAGATTGGGTGAAAAAATATTTGCTGGTATTTCGGAAAATTGTTATTTCTTGGAAGCTTGGGAACCCCTCTCAATGAAAGTGCTTTTCCACAGTCTGTGCCTAGTGCTACTTAAAAAGGAAACAATCCATAGAGACAAAACTGAGACCTCCTTTATTTTATCAAGGTTCAAAGAGCTACTACAAACCATGTAGGATTTAGACTTCTAAATTCATCTATCTATATAGTAGAGAACAGACTGAAACCTAAACATAAAAACTGCCACTGTAGACGAACATTTCAACCTAGAAGAACAAAATTTGGTGAGCCAAGTGGGATTTGTGTACTTGTCATTACCACCAAGTATCATAAAGATTGGGTGAAAAAATATTTGCTGGTATTTCGGAAACTCGTTATTTCTTAGAAGCTTGGCAACCCCTCTCAATGAAAGAGCTTTTCCACCGTCAATGCCTAGGGCTAATTGACGAGGAAACAAACCATAGAGACAAAACTGAGAACTCCTTTCTTTTGTCAAGTTTCAAAGAGGTACTACAAACCATGTTGTATTCAGAGTTCCAAATTCATCTATCTATATAGCAGAGAACAGAGTGAAACCTAAATATAAAAACTGCTACTGTAGATGAACGCTTCAACCTAGAAGAACAAAATTTGGTGAGCCAAGTGGGATTTGTGTACTGATCATTACCACCAAGTATCATCAAGATTGGGTGAAAAAATATTTGCTGGTATTTCGGAAACTCTTAATTTATTGAAAGCTTGGCAACCCCTCTCAATGAAAGTGCTTTCCACAGTCTCTGTTTAGGGCTACTTGAAGCGGATACAAATCATAGAGAAAAAACTGAGAACTCCTTTACTTTGTCATGTTTCAAAGAGCTACTACAAACCATGTTGGATTTAGAGTTCCAAATGCATCTAACTATATAGGAGAGAACAGAGTGAAACCTAAATATAAAAATTGCTACAGTAGACGAACGATTCAAACTAGAAGAACAAAATTTGGTGAGCCAAATTGGATTTGTGTACTGATCACCACCACCAAGTATCATCAAGTTTGGGTGAAAAAATATTTGCTGGTATTTCGGAAACCCGTTATTTTTAGAAGATTGGCAACCCCTCTCAATAAAGTGCTTTTCCACAGTCAGTGCCTAGGGTACTTGAAGAGGTAACAAACCATAGAGACAAAACTGAGAACTCCTTTATTTTGTCAAGTTTCAAAGAGCTACTACAAACTATGTTGGATTTACAGTTCCAAATTCATCTATCTATAAAGCAGAGAACAGAGTGAAACCTAAATATAAAAACTGCTACTGTAGAAGAACGCTGCAACCTAGAAGAACAAAATTTGGTGAGCCAAGTGAGACTTTTGTACCGATCATTACCACCATGTATCATCAACATTGGGTGACAAAATATTTGCTGGTATTTCGGAAACTCGTAATTTCTTGGAAGCTTGGCAAGCCCTTTCAAAGAAAGTGCTTTTCCACAGTCTCTGCTTAGGACTACATGAAGCAGAAAAAATCATAGAGACAAAACTGAGAACTCCTTTACTTTGTCAAGTTTCAAAGAGCTACCACAAACCATGTTGTATTCAGAGTTCCAAATTCATCTATCTATATCGCAGAGAACAGAGTGAAACCTAAATATAAAAACTGCTACTGTAGACGAACGCTTCAAACTAGAAGAACAAAATTTGGTGAGCCAAGTGGGATTTGTATACTTGTCCTTACCACCAAGTATAATCAAGATTGGGTGAAAAAATATTTGCTGGTATTTCGGAAACTCGTTATTTCTCAGAAGCTTGGCAACCCCACTCAATGAAAGTGCTTTTCCACAGTCTGTTCCAAGGGGTACTTGAAGAGGAAACAAACCATAGAGACAAAACTGAGAACTCCTTTATTTTGTAAAGTTTCAAAGACCTACTACAAACCATGTTGGATTTAGAGTTCCAAATTCATCTATCTATATAGGAGAGAACAGAGTGAAACCTAAAAATAAAAACTGCTACTGTAAACGAACGCTTCAACCTAGAAGAACGAGATTTGGTGAGCCAAGTGACATTTATGGACTTGTCATTACAACCAAGTATCATCAAGATTGGGTGAAAAAATACTTGCTGGTATTTCGGAAACTCGTAATTTCTTGGAAGATTGGCCACCATTCTCAATGAAAGTGCTTTCCAAAGTCTCTGCGTAGGGCTACTTGAAGCGGAAACAAATCATAGAGACAAAACTGAGAACTCCTTTATTTTGTCAAGTTTCAAAGAGCTACTATAAACCATGTTGGATTTAGAGTTCCAAATTCATCTATCTATAAAGCAGAGAACAGAGTGAAACCTAAAAATAAAAATTGCCACTGTAGACGAACGCTTCAACCTAGAAGAACAAAATTTGGTGAGCCAAGTGGGTTTTGTGTACTGATCATTACCACCAGGTATCATCAACATTGGGTGAAAAAATATTTTCTGGTATTTCGGAAACTCGTTATTTCTTAGAAGCTTGGCAACCCCTGTCAATGAAAGTGCTTTTCCAACCTCGATGCCTAGGTCTAATTGAAGAGGAAACAAACCATAGAGACAAAACTGAGAACTCCTTTCTTTTTTCAAGTTTCGAAGAGCTACTACAAACCATGTAGGATTTAGAGTTCCAAATTCATCTATCTATATAGGAGAGAACAGAGTGAAACCTAAAAATAAGAACTGCTACTGTTGACGAACGCTTAAACCTAGAAGAACAAAATTTGGTAAGCCAAGTGGGATTTGTGTACTGATCATTACCACCAAGTATCATCAACATTGGGTGAAAAAATATTTGCTGGTAATTCAGAAACTCGTTATTTCTTAGCAGCTTGGCAACCACTCTCAATGAAAGTGCTTTTTCACAGTCTCTGCGTAGGGCTACTTGAAGCGGAAACAAATCATAGAGACAAAACAGAGAACTCCTTTATTTTTTCAAGTTTCAAAGAGCTACTACAAACAATCTTGGATTTAGAGTTCCAAATTCATCTATCTATATAGTGGAGAAAAGAGTGAAACCTAAACATAAAAACTGCTACTGTAGACGAACGCTTCAACCTGGAAGAACAATATTTGGTGAGCCAAGTGGGATTTGTGTACTGATCATTACCACCATGTATCATCAACATTGGGTGAAAAAAATATTTGCTGGTATTTCGGAAAATCGTAATTTCTTGGAAGCTAGGCAACCCCTCTCTATGAAAGTGCTGTTCCACAGTCGGTGCCTAGGGCTACTTAAAGAGGAAACAATCAATAGAGACAAAACTGAGAACTCCTTTATTTTGTCAAGGTTCAAACACCTACTACAAACCATATTGGATTTAGAGTTCCAAATTCATCTATCTATATAGGAGACAACAGAGTGAAACCTAAATATAAAAACTGCTACTGTAGACAAACGCTTCAACCTAGAAGAAAAAAATTTGGTGAGCCAAGTGGGATTTGTGTACTGATCATTACCACCAAGTATCATCAAGATTGGGGGAAAAATATTTGCTGGTAATTCGGAAACTCGTTATTTCTTAGAAGCTTGGCAACCCCTCTCAATGAAAGTGCTTTTCTACAGTCTCTGCTTAGGGCTACTTGAAGCAGAAACAAATCATAGAGACAAAACTGAGAACTCCTTTATTTTGTCACGTTTCAAAGAGCTACTACAAACCATGTTGGATTTAGAGTTCCAAATTCATCTATCTATATAGGAGAGAACAGAGTAAAACCTAAAAATAAAACTGCTACTGTAGACGAATGTTTCAACCTAGAAGAACAAAATTTGGTGAGCCAAGTGGGATTTGTGTACTTGTCCTTACCACCAAGTATCATCAAGTTTGGGTGAAAAAATATTTGCTGTTATTTCGGTAACTCGTTATTTCTTAGAAGCTTGGCAACCCCTCTCAATGAAAGTGCTTTTCCACAGTCTCTGCTTAGGGCTACTTGAAGAGGAAAAAAACCATAGAGAAAAAACTGAGAACTCCTTTATTTTTTCAAGTTTCAAAGAGCTACTACAAACCATGTTGGATTTAGAGTTCCAAATTTATCTATCTATATAGGAGAGAACAGAGTGAAACCTAAAAATAAAAACTGCTACTGAAAACTAACGCATCAACCTAGAAGAACAAAATTTGGTGAGCCAAGTGGGATTTGTGTACTTGTCATTACCACCAAGTATCATCAACATTGGGTGAAAAAATTTTTGCTGGTATTTCGGAAACTCGTTATTTCTTAGAAGCTTGGCAACCCCTCTCAATCAAAGTGCTTTTCCATCGTTGGTGCCTAGGGCTAATTGAAGAGGAAACAAGCCATAGAGACAAAACTGAGAACTCCTTACTTTCGTCAAGTTTCAAAGAGCTACTACAAACCATGTTGGATTCAGAGTTCCAAATTCATCTGTCAATATAGCAGAGAACAGAGTGAAACCTAAATATAAAAAGTGCTACTGTAGATGAAACTTCAACCTAGAAGAATAAAATTCGGTGAGCCTAGTGGGATTTGTGTACTTGTCATTACCACCAAGTATCATCAACATCGGGTGAAAAAATGTTTGCTGGTATTTCGGAAACTCGTTATTTCTTAGAAGCTTGGCAACGCCTCTCAATGAAAGTGCTTTTCCACACTCTGTGCCTAGGGCTACTTGAGGAGGAAACACACCATAGAGACAAAACTGAGAACTCCTTTATTTTTTCAAGTTTCAAACAGCCACTACAAACCATGTTGGATTTAGAGTTCCAAATTCATCTATCTATATAGCAGAGAACAGAGTGAAACCTAAATATAAAAAGTGTTACTGTAGACGAACGCTTCAACCTGGAAGAACAATATTGGGTGAGCCAAGTGGGATTTTTGTAATTGTCATTACCACCAAGTATCATCAAGATTGGGGGAAAAAATATTTGCTGGTATTTCGGAAACTTGTTATTTCTTGGAAGCTTGGCAACCCCTCTGAATGAAAGTGCTTTTCCACAGTCTCTGCTTAGGGCTACTTGAAGCGGATACAAATCATAGAGAAAAAACTGAGAATTCCTTTAATTTGTCAAGTTTCAAAGAGCTACTACAAACCATGTTGGATTTAGAGTTCCAAATTCATCTATCTATATAGGAGAGAACAGAGTGAAACCTAAATATAAAAACTGCTACTGTAGACGAACGCTTCAACCTAGAAGAACAAAATTTGGTGAGCCAAGTGGGATTTGTGTACTGATCATTACCACCAAGTATCATCAAGATTGGGTGAAAAAATATTTGCTGGTATTTCGGAAACTCGTTATTTCTTAGAAGCTTGGCAACCACTCTCAATGAAATTCTTTCTCCACAGTCTCTGCATAGGGCTACTTGAAGTGGAAACAAACCATAGAGACAAAACTGAGACCTAGTAAATATTTTGTCAAGCTTCAAAGAGCTACTACAAACCATGTAGGATTTAGAGTTCTAAATTCATCTATCTATATAGGAGAGAACAGAGTGAAACCTAAATATAAAAACTGCTACTGTAGACGAACGCTTCAACCTAGAAGAACAAAATTTGGTGAGCCAAGTGGGATTTGTGTACTGATCATCACCACCAAGTATCATCAATATTGGGTGAAAAAATATTTTCTGGTATTTCGGAAACTCGTTATTTCTTAGCAGATTGGCACCCCCTCCCAATAAAGTGCTTTTCCACAGTCAGTCCCTGGGTACTTGAAGAGGAAGCAAACCATAGAGACAAAACTGAGAACTCCTTTATTTTGTCAAGTTTCAAAGAGCTACTACAAACTATTTTGGATTTAGAGTTCCAAATTCATCTATCTATAAAGCAGAGAACAGAGTGAAACCTAAATATAAAAAGTGTTACTGTAGACTAACGCTTCAACCTAGAAGAACGAGATTCGGTGAGCCAAGTGAGATTTATGGACTTGTCATTACCAGAACGTATCATCAAGATCGGGTGAAAAAATACTTGCTGGTATTTCGGAAACTCGTAAATTCTTGGAAGCTTGGCAACCCCTCTCAATGAAAGTGCTTTTCCACAGTCTCTGCGTAGGGCTACTTGAAGCAGAAACAAATCATAGAGACAAAACTGAGAACTCCTTTATTTTGTCAAGGTTCAAAGAGCTACTACAAACCATATTGGATTTAGAGTTACAAATTCATCTATCTATATAGGAGACAACAGAGTGAAACCAAAATATAAAAACTGCTACTGTAGACGAACGCTTCAACCTAGAAGAAAAAAATTTGGTGAGCCAAGTGGGATTTGTGTACTGATCATTACCACCAACTATCATCAAGATTGGGGGAAAAAATATTTGCTGGTATTTCGGAAACTCGTTATTTCTTAGAAGCTTGGCAACCCTTCTCAATGAAAGTGCTTTTCCACAGTCTCTGCTTAGGGCTACTTGAAGCAGAAACAAATCATAGAGACAAAACTGGGAACTCCTTTATTTTGTCACGTTTCAAAGAGCTATTACAAACCATGTTGGATTTAGAGTTCCAAATTCATCTATCTATATAGGAGAGAACAGAGTGAAACCTAAAAATAAAAACTGCTACTGAAAACGAACGCATCAACCTAGAAGAACAAAATTAGGTGAGTCAAGTGGGATTTGTGTACTTGTCCTTACCACCAAGTATCATCAAGATTGGGTGAAAAAATATTTGCTGGTATTTCGGAAACTCGTTATTTCTTAGAAGCTTGGCCACCCCTCTCATTGAAAGTGCTTTTCCTCAGTCTGTGCCAGGGCTACTTGAAGAGGAAACACACCATAGAGACAAAACTGAGAACTCCTTTATTTTTTCAAGTTTCAAAGAGCTATTACAAACCATGTTGGATTTAGAGTTCCAAATTCATCTATCTATATAGGAGAGAACAGAGTGAAACCTAAAAATAAAAACTGCTACTGAAAACGAACGCATCAACCTAGAAGAACAAAATTAGGTGAGTCAAGTGGGATTTGTGTACTTGTTATTACCACCAAGTATCATCAAGATTGGGTGAAAAAATATTTGCTGGTATTTCGGAAACTGGTTATTTCTTAGAAGCTTGGTAAACCCTCTCAATGAAAGTTCTTTTGCATAGTCTGTGCCTAGGGATACTTGAAGAGGAAACAAACCATAGAGACAAAACTGAGAACTCCTTTATTTTGTCAAGTTTCAAAGAGCCACTACAAACCATGTTGGATTTAGAGTTCCAAATTCATCTATCTATATAGCATTGAACAGAGTGAAACCTAAACATAAAACTGCTACTGTAGACGAGCGCTTCAACCTGGAAGAACAATATTTGGTGAGCCAAGTGGGATTTGTGTACATGTCATTACCATCAAGTATCATCAAGATATTGTGAAAAAATATTTGCTGGTATTTCGGAAACTTGTTATTTCTTGGAAGCTTGGCAACCCCTCCCAATGAAAGTGCTTTTCCACAGTCTCTGCTAAGGGTACTTGAAGTGGATACAAATCATAGAGAAAAATCTGAGAACTCCTTTACTTTGTCAAGTTTCAAAGAGCTACTACAAACCATGTTGGATTTAGAGTTCCAAATGCATCTATCTATATAGGAGAGAACAGAGTGAAACCTAAATATAAAAATTGCTACAGTAGACGAACGATTCAACCTAGAAGAACAAAATTTGGTGAGCCAAGTGGAACTTGTGTACTGATCATCACCACCAAGTATCATCAAGATTGGGTGAAAAAATATTTGCTGGTATTTCGGAAACTCGTTATTTCTTAGCAGCTTGGCAACCCCTCCCAATAAAGTGCTTTTCCACAGTCAGTGCCTAGGGTACTTGAAGAGGAAACAAACTATAGAGACAAAACTGAGAACTCCTTTATTTTGTCAAGTTTCAAAGAGCTACTACAAACTATGTTGGATTTAGAGTTCCAAATTCATCTATCTATAAAGCAGAGAACAGAGTGAAACCTAAATATAAAAACTGCTACAGTAGACGAACGCTTCAACCTAGAGGAACAAAATTTGGTGAGCAAAGTGGGACTTTTGTACCGATCATTACCACCACGTATCATCAACATTGGGTGCCAAAATATTTGCTGGTATTTCGGAAGCTCGTAATTTCTTGGAAGCTTGGCAACCCCTTTCAAAGAAAGTGCTTTTCCACAGTCTCTGCTTAGGGCTACATGAAGCAGAAACAAATCATAGAGACAAAACTGAGAACTCCTTTACTTTGTCAAGTTTCAAGGAGCTACTACAAACCATGTTGGATTTAGAGTTCCAAATTCATCTATCTATATCGCAGAGAACAGAGTGAAACCTAAATATAAAAACTGCTACTGTAGACGAACGCTTCAACCTCCAAGAACAAAATTTGGTGAGCCAAGTGGGTTTTGTGTACTGATCATTACCACCAAGTATCATCAACATTGGGTGAAAAAATATTTGCTGGTATTTCGGAAACTCGTTATTTCTTAGAAGCTTGGCAACCCCTCTCAATGAAAGTGCTTTTCCACCGTTGGTGCCTAGGGCTAATTGAAGAGGAAACAAGCCATAGAGACAAAACTGAGAACTCTTTACTTTTGTCAAGTTTCAAAGAGCTACTACAAACCATGTTGGATTCAGAGTTCCAAATTCATCTGTCAATATAGCAGAGAACAGAGTGAAACCTAAATATAAAAACTGCTACTGTAGATGAATGCTTCAACCTAGAAGAACAAAATTTGGTGAGCCAATGGGATTTGTGGACTTTCATTACCACCAAGTATCATCAAGATTGGGTGAAAAAATATTTGCTGGTCCTTCGGAAAATCGTAATTTCTTGGAAGCTTGGCAACCCCTCTCAATGAAAGTGCTTCTCCACAGTCTCTGCATAGGGCTACTTGAAGCAGAAACAAACCATAGAGACAAAACTGAGACCTCCTATATTTTGTCAATCTTCAAAGAGCTACTACAAACCATGTAGGATTTAGAGTTCTAAATTCATCTATCTATATAGGAGAGAACAGAGTGAAACCTAAATATAAAAACTGCTACTGTAGACGAACGCTTCAACCTAGAAGAACAAAATTTGGTGAGCCAAGTGGGTTTTGTGTACTGATCATTAACACCAAGTATCATCAACATTGGGTGAAAAAATATTTTCTGGTATTTCAGAAACTCGTTATTTCTTAGAAGCTAGGCAAACCCTCTCAATGAAAGTGCTTTTACACTGTAGATGCTTAGGGCTAAGTGAAGAGGAAACAAACCATAGAGACAAAACTGAGAACTTTTTTCTTTTGTCAAGTTTCAAAGAGCTACTACAAACCATGTTGGATTCAGAGTTCCAAATTCATCTATCTATATAGCAGACAACAGAGTGAAACCTAAATATAAAAACTGCTACTGTAGACGAACGCTTCAACCTAGAAGAACATAATTTGGTGAGCCAAGTGGGATTTGTGTACTGATCATTACCACAAAGTATCATCAAGATTGGGTGAAAAAATGTTTGCTGGTATTTCGGAAACTCATAATTTCTTAGAAGCTTATCAACCCCTCTCAATGAAAGTGCTTTTCCACAGTCTCTGCTTAAGGCTACTTGAAGCAGAAACAAATCATAGAGACCAAATTGAGAACTCCTTACTTTTGTCAAGTTTTTAAGAGCTACTACAAACCATGTTGGATTTAGAGTTCCAAATTCATCTATCGATATAGGAGAGAACAGAGTGAAACCTGAAAATAAAACTGCTACTGTAAACGAACGCTTCAACTTAGAAGAACAAAATTTGGTGAGCCAAGTGGGATTTGTGGACTTGTCATTACCACCACGTATCATCAAGATTGGGTGAAAAAATATTTGCTGGTATTTCGGAAACTCGTTATTTCTTAGAAGTTTGTCAACCCCTCTCAATGAAAGTGCTTTTCCACCATTTGTGCCTAGGCCTACTAGAAGAGGAAACAAACCAATGAGACAAAAATGAGAACTCTTTTATTTTGTCAAGTTTAAAAGGGCTACTACAAACCATGTTAAATTTAGAGTTCCAAATTCATCTATCTATATAGCAGAGAACAGAGTGAAACCTAAATATAAAACTGCTACTGTAAACGAACGCTTCAACTTAGAAGAACAAAATTTTTTGAGCCAAGTGTGATTTGTGGACTTGTCATTACCACAAAGTATCATCAAGATTGGGTGAAAAAATATTTGCTGGTATTTCGGAAACTCGTAATTTCTTGGAAGCTTGGCAACCCCTTTCAAAGTAAGTGCTTTTCCACAGTCTCTGCTTAAGGCTACATGAAGCAGAAACAAATCATAGAGACAAAACTGAGAACTCCTTTACTTTGTCAAGTTTCAAAAAGCTACTACAAACCATGTTGGATTTAGAGTTCCAAATTCATCTATCTATATAGGAGAGAACAGAGTGAAACCTAAAAATAAAAACTGCTACTGAAAAGGAACGCATCAACCTAGAAGAACAAAATTTGGTGAGTCAAGTGGTATTTGTGTACTTGTCATTACCACCAAGTATCATCAAGATTGGGTGAAAAAACATTTGCTGGTATTTCGGAAACTCGTAATTTCTTAGAAGCTTGGCAACCCCTCTCAATGAAAGTGCTTTTCCACAGTCTGTGCCTAGGGCTACTTAAGAGAAAACAAACCATAGAGACAAAACTGAGAACTCCTTTATTTTTTCAAGTTCCAAAGAGCCACTACAAACCATGTTGGATTTAGAGTTCTAAATTCATCTATCTATATAGCAGAGAACAGAGTGAAACCTAAACATAAAAACTGCTACTGTAGACGAACGCTTCAACCTAGAAGAACAAAATTTGGTGAGCCAAGTGGGATATGTGTACTTGTCATTACCACCAAGTATCATCAGGATTGGGTGAAAAAACATTTGCTGGTATTTCGGAAACTCGTTATTTCTTAGAAGCTTGGCAACCGCTCTCAATGAAAATGCTTTTCCACAGTCTGTGCTTAGGGCTACTTGAAGAGGAAACAAACCATAGAGACAAAACTGAGAACTCCTTTATTTTGTCAAGTTTCAAAGAGCCACTACAAATCATGTTGGATGCAGTGTTCCAAATTCATCTATCTATATAGCAGAGAACAGTGTGAAACCTAAACATAAAAACTGCTACTGTAGACGAGCGCTTCAACCTGGAAGAACAATATTTGGTGAGCCAAGTGGGATTGTGTACTGATCATTACCACCAAGTATCATAAACATTGGGTGAAAAAATATTTGCTGGTATTTCGGAAACTCGTAATTTCTTGGAACCATGGCAACCCCTCTCAATGAAAGTGCTTTTCCACAGTGAGTGCCTAGGACTACTTAAAGAGGAAACAATCCATAGAGACAAAACTGAGACCTCCTTTCTTTTTTCAAGTTTCAAAGAGCTACTACAAACCATGTAGGATTTAGAGTTCCAAATTCATCTATCTATATAGGAGAGAACAGAGTGAAACCTAAAAATAAAAACTGCTACTGTAAACGAATGCTTCAAACTACAAGAACAAAAGTTGGTGAGCCAAGTGGGATTTGTGTACTTGTCCTTACCACCAAGTATCATCAACATTGGGTGAAAAAATATTTGCTGGTATTTCGGAAACTCGTTACTTCTTAGAAGCTTGGCAACCCATCTCAATGAAAGTGCTTTTCCACCGTCGGTGCCTAGGGCTAATTGAAGAGGAAACAAACCATAGAGACAAAAATGAGAACTCCTTTCTTTTGTCAAGTCTCAAAGAGCTACTACAAACCATGTTGGATTCAGAGTTCCAAATTCATCTATCAATATAGCAGAGAACAGAGTGAAACCTAAATATAAAAACTGCTACTGTAGATGAACGCTTCAACCTAAAAGAACAAAATTTGGTGAGCCAAGTGGGGTTTGTGTACTTGTCATTACCACCAAGTATCATCAACATTGGGTGAAAAAATATTTGCTGGTATTTCGGAAACTGGCAATTTCTTGGAAGCTTGGCAACCCCTCTCAATGAAAGTGCTTTTCCACAGTCTCTGCTTAAGGCTTCTTCAAGTGGAAACAATTCATAGAGACAAAAGTGAGAACTCCTTTACTTTGTCAAGTTTCAAAGAGCTACTACAAACCATGTTGGATTTAGAGTTCCAAATGCATCTATCTATATAGGAGAGAACAGAGTGAAACCTAAATATAAAAATTGCTACAGTAGACGAACGATTCAACCTAGAAGAACAAAATTTGGTGAGCCAAGTGGAACTTGTGTACTGATCATCACCACCAAGTATCATCAAGATTGGGTGAAAAAATATTTGCTGGTATTTCGGAAACTCGTTATTTCTTAGCAGCTTGGCAACCCCTCTCAATAAAGTGCTTTTCCACAGTCAGTGCCTAGGGTACTTGAAGAGGAAACAAACTATAGAGACAAAACTGAGAACTCCTTTATTTTGTCAAGTTTCAAAGAGCTACTACAAACTATGTTGGATTTAGAGTTCCAAATTCATCTATCTATAAAGCAGAGAACAGAGTGAAACCTAAATATAAAAACTGCTACAGTAGACGAACGCTTCAACCTAGAGGAACAAAATTTGGTGAGCCAAGTGGGACTTTTGTACCGATCATTACCACCACGTATCATCAACATTGGGTGACAAAATATTTGCTGGTATTTCGGAAGCTCGTAATTTCTTGGAAGCTTGGCAACCCCTTTCAAAGAAAGTGCTTTTCCACAGTCTCTGCTTAGGGCTACATGAAGCAGAAACAAATCATAGAGACAAAACTGAGAACTCCTTTACTTTGTCAAGTTTCAAGGAGCTACTACAAACCATGTTGGATTTAGAGTTCCAAATTCATCTATCTATATCGCAGAGAACAGAGTGAAACCTAAATATAAAAACTGCTACTGTAGACGAACGCTTCAACCTCCAAGAACAAAATTTGGTGAGCCAAGTGGGTTTTGTGTACTGATCATTACCACCAAGTATCATCAACATTGGGTGAAAAAATATTTGCTGGTATTTCGGAAACTCGTTATTTCTTAGAAGCTTGGCAACCCCTCTCAATGAAAGTGCTTTTCCACCGTTGGTGCCTAGGGCTAATTGAAGAGGAAACAAGCCATAGAGACAAAAATGAGAACTCTTTACTTTTGTCAAGTTTCAAAGAGCTAATACAAACCATGTTGGATTCAGAGTTCCAAATTCATCTGTCAATATAGCAGAGAACAGAGTGAAACCTAAATATAAAAACTGCTACTGTAGATGAATGCTTCAACCTAGAAGAACAAAATTTGGTGAGCCAATGGGATTTGTGGACTTGTCATTACCACCAAGTATCATCAAGATTGGGTGAAAAAATATTTGCTGGTCCTTCGGAAAATCGTAATTTCTTGGAAGCTTGGCAACCCCTCTCAATGAAAGTGCTTCTCCACAGTGTCTGCATAGGGCTACTTGAAGCAGAAACAAACCATAGAGACAAAACTGAGACCTCCTATATTTTGTCAATCTTCAAAGAGCTACTACAAACCATGTAGGATTTAGAGTTCTAAATTCATCTATCTATATAGGAGAGAACAGAGTGAAACCTAAATATAAAAACTGCTACTGTAGACGAACGCTTCAACCTAGAAGAACAAAATTTGGTGAGCCAAGTGGGTTTTGTGTACTGATCATTAACACCAAGTATCATCAACATTGGGTGAAAAAATATTTTCTGGTATTTCAGAAACTCGTTATTTCTTAGAAGCTAGGCAAACCCTCTCAATGAAAGTGCTTTTACACTGTAGATGCTTAGGGCTAAGTGAAGAGGAAACAAACCATAGAGACAAAACTGAGAACTTTTTTCTTTTGTCAAGTTTCAAAGAGCTACTACAAACCATGTTGGATTCAGAGTTCCAAATTCATCTATCTATATAGCAGAGAACAGAGTGAAACCTAAATATAAAAACTGCTACTGTAGACGAACGCTTCAACCTAGAAGAACATAATTTGGTGAGCCAAGTGGGATTTGTGTACTGATCATTACCACAAAGTATCATCAAGATTGGGTGAAAAAATGTTTGCTGGTATTTCGGAAACTCATAATTTCTTAGAAGCTTATCAACCCCTCTCAATGAAAGTGCTTTTCCACAGTCTCTGCTTAAGGCTACTTGAAGCAGAAACAAATCATAGAGACCAAATTGAGAACTCCTTACTTTTGTCAAGTTTTTAAGAGCTACTACAAACCATGTTGGATTTAGAGTTCCAAATTCATCTATCGATATAGGAGAGAACAGAGTGAAACCTGAAAATAAAACTGCTACTGTAAACGAACGCTTCAACTTAGAAGAACAAAATTTGGTGAGCCAAGTGGGATTTGTGGACTTGTCATTACCACCACGTATCATCAAGATTGGGTGAAAAAATATTTGCTGGTATTTCGGAAACTCGTTATTTCTTAGAAGTTTGTCAACCCCTCTCAATGAAAGTGCTTTTCCACCATTTGTGCCTAGGCCTACTAGAAGAGGAAACAAACCAATGAGACAAAAATGAGAACTCTTTTATTTTGTCAAGTTTAAAAGGGCTACTACAAACCATGTTAAATTTAGAGTTCCAAATTCATCTATCTATATAGCAGAGAACAGAGTGAAACCTAAATATAAAACTGCTACTGTAAACGAACGCTTCAACTTAGAAGAACAAAATTTTTTGAGCCAAGTGTGATTTGTGGACTTGTCATTACCACAAAGTATCATCAAGATTGGGTGAAAAAATATTTGCTGGTATTTCGGAAACTCGTAATTTCTTGGAAGCTTGGCAACCCCTTTCAAAGTAAGTGCTTTTCCACAGTCTCTGCTTAAGGCTACATGAAGCAGAAACAAATCATAGAGACAAAACTGAGAACTCCTTTACTTTGTCAAGTTTCAAAGAGCTACTACAAACCATGTTGGATTTAGAGTTCCAAATTCATCTATCTATATAGGAGAGAACAGAGTGAAACCTAAAAATAAAAAATGCTACTGAAAAGGAACACATCAACCTAGAAGAACAAAATTTGGTGAGTCAAGTGGGATTTGTGTACTTGTCATTACCACCAAGTATCATCAAGATTGGGTGAAAAAACATTTGCTGGTATTTCGGAAACTCGTAATTTCTTAGAAGCTTGGCAACCCCTCTCAATGAAAGTGCTTTTCCACAGTCTGTGCCTAGGGCTACTTAAGAGGAAACAAACCATAGAGACAAAATTGAGACCTCCTTTCTTTTTTCAAGTTGCAAAGAGCTACTACAAACCATGTAGGATTTAGAGTTCCAAATTCATCTATCTATATAGCAGAGAACAGAGTGAAACCTAAAAATAAAAACTGCTACTGTAAACGAATGCTTCAAACTACAAGAAAAAAAGTTGGTGAGCCAAGTGGGATTTGTGTACTTGTCCTTACCACCAAGTATCATCAACATTGGGTGAAAAATATTTGCTGGTATTTCGGAAACTCGTTACTTCTTAGAAGCTTGGCAACCCATCTCAATGAAGTGCTTTTCCACCGTCGGTGCCTAGGGCTAATTGAAGAGGAAACAAACCATAGAGACAAAAATGAGAACTCCTTTCTTTTGTCAAGTCTCAAAGAGCTACTACAAACCTTGTTGGATTCAGAGTTCCAAATTCATCTATCAATATAGCAGAGAACAGAGTGAAACCTAAATATAAAAACTGCTACTGTAGATGAACGCTTCACCTAAAAGAACAAAATTTGGTGAGCCAAGTGGGTTTGTGTACTTGTCATAACCACCAAGTATCATCAACATTGGGTGAAAAATTATTTGCTGGTATTTCGGAAACTGGCAATTTCTCGGAAGCTTGGCAACCCCTCTCAATGAAAGTGCTTTTCCACAGTCTCTGCTTAAGCTTCTTCAAGTGGAAACAATTCATAGAGACAAAAGTGAGAACTCCTTTATTTTGTCAAGTTTCAAAGAGCTACTACAAACCATGTTGGATTTAGAGTTCCAAATTCATCTATCTATCTAGGAGAGAACAGAGTGAAACCTAAAAATAAAAACTGCTACTGTTAACGAACGCTTCAACCGAGAAGAACAAAATTTGGTGAGCCACGTGGGATTTGTGGACTTGTCATTACCACCACGTATCATCAAGAATTGGGTGAAAAAATATTTGCTGGTATTTCGGAAAATCGTAATTTCTTGGAAGCTTGGCAACCCTCTCAATGAAAGTGCTTCTCCACAGTCTCTGCATAGGGTTACTTGAAGAGGAAACAAACCATAGAGACAAAACTGAGACCTCCTATATTTTGTCGAGCTTCAAAGAGCTACTACAAACCATGTAGGATTTAGAGTTCTAAATTCATCTATCTATATAGGAGAGAAAAGAGTGAAACCTAAATATAAATACTGCTACTGTAGACGAACGCTTCAACCTAGAAGAACATAATTTTTTGAGCCAAGTGGGTTTTGTGTACTGATCATTACCACCAAGTGTCATCAACATTGGTTGAAAAAATATTTGCTGGTATTTTGGAAACTCGTTATTTCTTAGAAGCTTGGCAACCCCTCTCAACGAAAGTGCTTTTACACAGTCTCTGCTAAGGCTACTTGAAGCGGAAACAAATCATAGAGACAAAACTGAGAAATCCTTTATTTTATCAAGTTTCAAAGAGCTACTACAAACCATGTTGGATTTAGAGTTCCAAATTCATCTATCTATATAGGAGAGAACAGAGTGAAACCTAAAAATAAAACTGCTACTGTAAACTAATGCTTCAACCTAGAAGAACAAATTTGGTGAGCCAAGTGGGATTTGTGGACTGATCATTACCACCAAGTGTCATCAAGATTGCGTGAAAAAATATTTGCTGGTATTTCGGAAACTCGTAATTTCTTAGAAGCTTGGCAACCCCACTCAATGAAACTGCTTTTAAACAGTCTGTTCCAAGGGGTACTTGAAGAGGAAACAAACCATAGAGACAACACTGAGAACTCCTTTATTATGTCAAGTTTCAAAGAGCTACTACAAACCATGTTGGATTTAGAGTTCCAAATTCATCTATCTATATAGGAGAGAACAGAGTGAAACCTAAATATAAAACTGCTACTGTAGCCGAACGCTTCAACCTAGAAGAACATAATTTTTTGAGCCAAGTGGGTTTTGTGTACTGATCATTACCACCAAGTATCATCAACATTGGTTGAAAAAATATTTTCTGGTATTTCGGAAACTCGTTATTTCTTAGAAGCTTGGCAACCCCTCTCAATGAAAGTGCTTTTACACAGTCTCTGCTAAGGCTACTTGAAGCGGAAACAAATCATAGAGACAAAACTGAGAACTCCTTTATTTTATCAAGTTTCAAAGAGCTACTACAAACCATGTTGGATTTAGAGTTCCAAATTCATCTATCTATATAGGAGAGAACAGAGTGAAACCTAAAAATAAAACTGCTACTGTGAACTAATGCTTCAACCTAGAAGAACAAAATTTGGTGAGCCAAGTGGGATTTGTGGACTGATCATTACCACCAAGTGTCATTAAGATTGCGTGAAAAAATATTTGCTGGTATTTCGGAAACTCGTAATTTCCTAGAAGCTTGGCACCCCACTCAATGAAACTGCTTTTAACAGTCTGTTCCAAGGGGTACTTGAAGAGGAAACAAACCATAGAGACAACACTGAGAACTCCTTTATTATGTCAAGTTTCAAAGAGCTAATACAAACCATGTTGGATTTAGAGTTCCAAATTCATCTATCTCTATAGGAGAGAACAGAGTGAAACCTAAATATAAAAACTGCTACTGTAGACGAACGCTTCAACCTAGAAGAACAAAATTTGGTGAGCCAAGTGGGATTTGTGTACTGATCATTACCACCAAGTATCATCAAGATTGGGTGAAAAAATATTTGCTGGTATTTCGGAAACTCGCTATTTCTTAGAAGCTTGGCAACCACTCTCAATGAAATTCCTTCTCCACAGTCTCTGCATAGGGCTACTTGAAGTGGAAACAAACCATAGAGACAAAACTGAGACCTAGTAAATATTTTGTCAAGCTTCAAAGAGCTACTACAAACCATGTAGGATTTAGAGTTCTAAATTCATCTATCTATATAGGAGAGAACAGAGTGAAACCTAAATATAAAAACTGCTACTGTAGACGAACGCTTGAACATTGAAGAACAAAATTTGGTGAACCAAGTGGGATTTGTGTTCGGATCATTACCACCAAGTATCATCAACATTGGGTGAAAAAATATTTGCTGGTATTTCGGAAACTCGTTATTTCTTAGAAGCTTGGCAACCCCACTCATTGAAAGTACTTTTCCACAGTCTGTGCCTAGGACTACTTGAAGAGGAAACAAACCATAGAAACAAAACTGAGAACTCCTTTATTTTGTCAAGTTTCAAAGAGCTACTACAAACCACGTTGGATTTAGAGTTCTAAATTCATCTATCTCTATAGGAGAGAACAGAGTGAAACCTAAATATAAAAACTGCTACTGTAGACGATCGCTTCAACATTGAAGAACAAAATTTGGTGAGCCAAGTGGGTTTTGTGTACTGTCATTATCACAACGTTTCATCAAGATTGGGTGAAAAAATATTTGCTGGTATTTCAGAAACTCGTAATTTCTTGAAAGTTTGGCAACCCCTCTCAATGAAAGTGCTTTTCCACCATCTGTGCCTAGGGCTACTTGAAGAGGAAACAAACCATAGAGAGAAAACTGAGAACTCCTTTATTTTGTCAAGTTTCAAAGAGCTACTTCAAACCATGTTGGATTTAGAGTTCCAAATTCATCTATCTATATACCAGAGAACAGAGTGAAACCTAAATATAATAACTGCTAATGTAGACGAACGCTTCAACCTAGAAGAACAAAATTTGGTGAGCCAAGTGGGATTTGTGTACTGATCATTTCCACCAAGTATCATCAAGATTGGGTGAAAAAACATTTCCTGTTATATCGGAAACTCGTTATTTCATAGAATCTTGGCAACCCCTTTCACTGAAAGTGCTTTTCCACCGTCTGTGCCTAGGGATACTTGAAGAGGAAACAAACCATAGAGAAAAAACTGAGAACTCCTTTATTTTGTCAAGTTTCAAAGAGCTACTACAAACCATATTGGAATTATAGTTCCAAATTCATCTCTCTATATAGGAGAGAACATAGTGAAACCTACATATAAAAACTGCTACTGTAGACGAACCCTTCAACCTAGAAGAACAAATTTTGGTGAGCCAAGTTGGATTTGTGTAATGATCATTACCACCAAGTGTCACCAAGATTGCGTGAAAAAATATTTGCTGGTATTTCGGAAACTCGTTATTTCTTAGAAGCTTGGCAACCCCACACAATGAAAGTGCTTTTCCACAATCTGTTACTAGGGGTACTTGAAGAGGAAAAAAACATAGAGACAAAACTGAGAACTCCTTTATTTTGTCAAGTTTCAAAAAGCTACTACAAACCATGTTGGATTTAGAGTTCCATATTAATCTATCTATATAGGAGAGAACAGAGTGAAAAGTAAAAATAAAAACAGCTACTGTAAACGAACGCTTCAACCTAGAAGAACAAAATTTGGTGAGCCAAGTGGGATTTGTGGACTTGTCATTACCACCACGTATCATCAAGAATGGTTGAAAAAATATTTCCTGCTATTTCGGAAACTCGTAATTTCTTGGAAGCTTGGCACCACCTTTCAATGAAAGTGCTTTTGCACATTCTCTGCTTTTGGATACATGAAGCGGAAACAAATCATAGAGACAAAACTGAGAACTCCTTTACTTGGTCAATTTTCAAAGAGCTACTCCAAACCATACTGGATTTAGAGTTCCAAATTCATCTATCTATATAGGAGACAACAGAGTAAAACCTAAATATAAAATCTGCTACTGTAGACGAACGCTTCAACCTAGAAGAACAGAATTTGGTGAGCCAAGTTGGATTTGTGTACTGATCATTACCACCAAGTGTCATCAAGATTGCGTGAAAAAATATTTGCTGGTATTTCGGAAACTCATTATTTCTTAGAAGCTTGGCAACCCCACTTAATGAAAGTGCTTTTCCACAGTCTGTTACTAGGGCTACTTGAAGAGGAAACAAACCATAGAGACAAAACTGAGAACTCCTTTATTTTGTCAAGATCAAAGAGCTACAACAAACCATGTTGGATTTAGAGTTCCAAATTAATCTATCTATATAGGAGAGAACAGAGTGAAACCTAAAAATAAAAACTGCTACTGTAAACGAACGCTTCAACCTAGAAGAACAAAATTTGGTGAGCCAAGTGGGATTTGTGGACTTGTCATTACCACCACGTATCATCAAGATTGGTGGAAAAAATATTTCCTGGTATTTCGGAAACTCGCAATTTCTTGGAAGCTTGGCAACCCCTCTCAATGAAAGTGCTTTTCCACAGTCTGTGCCTAGGGCTACTTGAAGAGGAAACAAACCATAGAGACAAAATTGAGAACTCCTTTATTTTGTCACGTTTGAAATAGCCACTACAAACCATGTTGGATTTAGAGTTCCAAATTCATCTATCTATACAGCAGAGAACAGAGTGAAACCTAAACATAAAAACTGCTACTGTAGACGAATGCTTCAACCTGGAAGAACAATATTTGGTGAGCCAAGTGGGATTTGTGTATTGATCATTACCACCAAGTATCATCAACATTGGGTGAAAAAAATATTTGCTGGTATTTCGGAAAATCATAATTTCTTGGAAGCTTGGCAACCCCTCAAAATGAAAGTGCTTTTCCACAGTCAGTGCCTAGGGCTACTTAAAGAGGAAACAATCCATAGAGACAAAACTGAGACCTCCTTTATTTTTTCAAGTTTCAAAGAGCTACTACAAACCATGTAGGATTTAGAGTTCCAAATTCATCTATCTATATAGGAGAGAACCGAGTGAAACCTACAAATAAAAACTGCTACTGTAAACGAATGCTTCAAACTACAAGAACAAAACTTGGTGAGCCAAGTGGGATTTGTGTACTGATCATTAAAACCAAGTATCATCAAGATTGGGTGAAAAAATATTTGCTAGTTTTTCGGAAACTCGTAATTTCTTGGAAGCTTGGCAACCCCTCTCAATGAAAGTGCTTTTCCATAGTATCTGCTTAGGGCTACTTGAAGCGGAAACAAATCATAGAGACAAAACTGAGAACTCCTTTATTTTGTCAAGTTTCAAAGAGCTACTACAAACCATGTTGGATTTAGAGTTCCAAATTCATATATCTGTATAGGAGAGAAAAGAGTGAAACCTAAATATAAAAACTGCTACTCTAGACGAACGCTTCAACATTGAAGAACAAAATTTGGTGAACCAAGTGGGATTTGTGTTCGGATCATTACCACCAAGTACCATCAACATTGGGTGAAAAAATATTTGCTGGTATTTCGGAAACTCGTTATTTCTTAGAAGCTTGGCAACCCCACTCATTGAAAGTACTTTTCCACAGTCTGTGCCTAGGACTACTTGAAGAGGAAACAAACCATAGAAACAAAACTGAGAACTCCTTTATTTTGTCAAGTTTCAAAGAGCTACGACAAACCACGTTGGATTTAGAGTTCTAAATTCATCTATCTCTATAGGAGAGAACAGAGTGAAACCTAAATATAAAAACTGCTACTGTAGACGATCCCTTCAACATTGAAGAACAAAATTTGGTGAGCCAAGTGGGTTTTGTGTACTGTCATTATCACAACGTTTCATCAAGATTGGGTGAAAAAATATTTGCTGGTATTTCAGAAACTCGTAATTTCTTGAAAGGTTGGCAACCCCTCTCAATGAAAGTGCTTTTCCACCATCTGTGCCTAGGGCTACTTGAAGAGGAAACAAACCATAGAGAGAAAACTGAGAACTCCTTTATTTTGTCAAGTTTCAAAGAGCTACTTCAAACCATGTTGGATTTAGAGTTCCAAATTCATCTATCTATATACCAGAGAACAGAGTGAAACCTAAATATAATAACTGCTAATGTAGACGAACGCTTCAACCTAGAAGAACAAAATTTGGTGAGCCAAGTGGGATTTGTGTACTGATGATTTCCACCAAGTATCATCAAGATTGGGTGAAAAAACATTTCCTGTTATATCGGAAACTCGTTATTTCATAGAATCTTGGCAACCCCTTTCAATGAAAGTGCTTTTCCACCGTCTGTGCCTAGGGCTACTTGAAGAGGAAACAAACCATAGAGACAAAACTGAGAACTCCTTTATTTTGTCAAGTTTCAAAGAGCTACTACAAACCATATTGGAATTATATTTCCAAATTCATCTCTCTATATAGGAGAGAACATAGTGAAACCTACATATAAAAACTGCTAATGTAGACAAACGCTTCAACCTAGAAGAACAAAATTTGGTGAGCCAATTGGGACTTGTGTACTTGTCATTACCACAACGTATGATGAATATTGGGTGAAAAAATGTTTGCTGGTAATTCGGACACTCGCAATTTCTTGGAATCTTGGCAACCCCATTCAATGAAAGTGCTTTTCCACAGTCTGTGCCTAGGGCGACTTGAAGAGGAAACAAACCATAGAGACAAAACTGAGAACTCCTATATTTTGTCAAGTTTCAAAGAGCTACTACAAACCATGTTGGATTTAGAGTTCCAAATTCATCTATCTATTTAGGAGAGAACAGAGTGAAACCAAAAATAAAAACTGCTACTGAAAACGAACGCATCAACCTAGAAGAACAAAATTTGGTGAGACAAGTGGGATTTGTGTACTTGTAATTACCACGAAGTATCATCAAGATTGGGTGAAAAAATATTTGCTTGTATTTCGGAAACTTGTTATTTCTTAGAAGCTTGGCAACCGCTCTCAATGAAAGTGCTTTTCCACAATCTGTGCCTAGGGCTACTTGAAGAGGAAAGAAACCATAGAGACAAAACTGAGAACTCCATTGTTTTGTCAAGTTTCAAGGAGCCACTACAAACCATGTTGGATTTAGAGATCCAAATTCATCTATCTATATAGCACAGAACAGAGTGAAACCTAAACATAAAAACTGCTACTGTAGACGAAGGCTTCAACCTAGAAGAACAAAAATTTTGTGAGCCAAGTGGGATTTGTGTACCGATTTTCACCACCAAGTATCATCAAGATTGGGTGAAAAAATATTTGCTGGTAATTCGGAAACTCGTTATTTCTTAGAAGCTTGGCAACCACTCTCAATGAAAGTGCTTTTCCACCGTCGATGCCTACGGCTAATTGAAGAGGAAACAAACCATAGAGACAAAACTGAGAACTCCTTTCTTTTGTCAAGTTTCAAAGAGGTACTACAAACCATGTTGTATTCAGAGTTCCAAATTCATCTATCTATATAGCAGAGAACAGAGTAAAACCTAAAATAAAAACTGCTACTGTAGACGAATGCTTCAACCTAGAAGAACAAAATTTGGTGAGCCAAGTGGGATTTGTGTACTTGTCCTTACTACCAAGTATCATCAAGTTTGGGTGAAAAAATATTTGCTGGTATTTCGGAAACTCGTAATTTCTTGGAAGCTTGGCAACCCCTTTCAATGAAAGTGCTTTTCCACAGACTCTGCTTTTGGCTACATGAAGCGGAAACAAATCATAGAGACAAAACTGAGAACTCCTTTACATGGTCAAGTTTCAAAGAGCTACTACAAACCATATTGGATTTATAGTTCCAAATTCATTATCTATATAGGAGAGAACAGAGTAAAACCTAAATATAAAAACTGCTACTGTAGACGAACCCTTCAACCTAGAAGAACAAATTTTGGTGAGCCAAGTTATATTTGTGTAATGATCATTACCACCAAGTGTCACCAAGATTGCGTGAAAAAATATTTGCTGGTATTTCGGAAACTCGTTATTTCTTAGAAGCTTGGCAACCCCACACAATGAAAGTGCTTTTCCACAATCTGTTACTAGGGGTACTTGGAGAGGAAACAAACCATAGAGACAAAACTGAGAACTCCTTTATTTTGTCAAGTTTCAAAAAGCTACTACAAACCATGTTGGATTTAGAGTTCCATATTAATCTATCTATATAGGAGAGAACAAAGTGAAAAGTAAAAATAAAAACAGCTACTGTAAACGAACGCTTCAACCTAGAAGAACAAAATTTGGTGAGCCAAGTGGGATTTGTGGACTTGTCATTACCACCACGTATCATCAAGAATGGTTGAAAAAATATTTCCTGCTATTTCGGAAACTCGTAATTTCTTGGAAGCTTGGCACCCCCTTTCAATGAAAGTGCTTTTCCACATTCTCTGCTTTTGGCTACATGAAGCGGAAACAAATCATAGAGACAAAACTGAGAACTCCTTTACTTGGTCAATTTTCAAAGAGCTACTACAAACCATATTGGATTTAGAGTTCCAAATTCATCTATCTATATAGGAGACAACAGAGTAAAACCTAAATATAAAAACTGCTACTGTAGACGAACGCTTCAACCTAGAAGAACAGAATTTGGTGAGCCAAGTTGGATTTGTGTACTGATCATTACCACCAAGTGTCATCAAGATTGCGTGAAAAAATATTTGCTGGTGTTTCGGAAACTCGTTATTTCTTAGAAGCTTGGCAACCCCACTTAATGAAAGTGCTTTTCCACAGTCTGTTACTAGGGCTACTTGAAGAGGAAACAAACCATAGAGACAAAACTGAGAACTCCTTTATTTTGTCAAGATCAAAGAGCTACAACAAACCATGTTGGATTTAGAGTTCCAAATTAATCTATCTATATAGGAGAGAACAGAGTGAAACCTAAAAATAAAAACTGCTACTGTAAACGAACGCTTCAACCTAGAAGAACAAAATTTGGTGAGCCAAGTGGGATTTGTGGACTTGTCATTACCACCACGTATCATCAAGATTGGTGGAAAAAATATTTCCTGGTATTTCGGAAACTCGCAATTTCTTGGAAGCTTGGCAACCCCTCTCAATGAAAGTGCTTTTACACAGTCTGTGCCTAGGGCTACTTGAAGAGGAATAAACCATAGAGACAAAATTGAGAACTCCTTTATTTTGTCACGTTTGAAAGAGCCACTACAAACCATGTTGGATTTAGAGTTCCAAATTCATCTATCTATACAGCAGAGAACAGAGTGAAACCTAAACATAAAAACTGCTACTGTAGACGAACGCTTCAACCTGGAAGAACAATATTTGGTGAGCCAAGTGGGATTTGTGTATTGATCATTACCACCAAGTATCATCAATATTGGGTGAAAAAAATATTTGCTGGTATTTCGGAAAATCATAATTTCTTGGAAGCTTGGCAACCCCTCTCAATGAAAGTGCTTTTCCACATTTAGTGCCTAGGGCTACTTAAAGAGGAAACAATCCATAGAGACAAAACTGAGACCTCCTTTATTTTTTCAAGTTTCAAAGAGCTACAACAAACCATGTAGGATTTAGAGTTCCAAATTCATCTATCTATATAGGAGAGAACAGAGTGAAACCTACAAATAAAAACTGCTACTGTAAACGAGTGCTTCAAACTACAAGAACAAAACTTGGTGAGCCAAGTGGGATTTGTGTACTGATCATTAAAACCAAGTATCATCAAGATTGGGTGAAAAAATATTTGCTAGTTTTTCGGAAACTCGTAATTTCTTGGAAGCTTGGCAACCCCTCTCAATGAAAGTGCTTTTCCATAGTATCTGCTTAGGGCTAGTTGAAGCGGAAACAAATCATAGAGACAAAACTGAGAACTCCTTTATTTTGTCAAGTTTCAAAGAGCTACTACAAACCATGTTGGATTTAGAGTTCCAAATTCATATATCTGTATAGGAGAGAAAAGAGTGAAACCTAAATATAAAAACTGCTACTGTAGACGAACGCTTCAACATTGAAGAACAAAATTTGGTGAACCAAGTGGGATTTGTGTTCGGATCATTACCACCAAGTATCATCAACATTGGGTGAAAAAATATTTGCTGGTATTTCGGAAACTCGTTATTTCTTAGAAGCTTGGCAACCCCACTCATTGAAAGTACTTTTCCACAGTCTGTGCCTAGGACTACTTGAAGAGGAAACAAACCATAGAAACAAAACTGAGAACTCCTTTATTTTGTCAAGTTTCAAAGAGCTACTACAAACCACGTTGGATTTAGAGTTCTAAATTCATCTATCTCTATAGGAGAGAACAGAGTGAAACCTAAATATAAAAACTGCTACTGTAGACGATCGCTTCAACATTGAAGAACAAAATTTGGTGAGCCAAGTGGGTTTTGTGTACTGTCATTATCACAACGTTTCATCAAGATTGGGTGAAAAAATATTTGCTGGTATTTCAGAAACTCGTAATTTCTTGAAAGGTTGGCAACCCCTCTCAATGAAAGTGCTTTTCCACCGTCTGTGCCTAGGGCTACTTGAAGAGGAAACAAACCATAGAGAGAAAACTGAGAACTCCTTTATTTTGTCAAGTTTCAAAGAGCTACTTCAAACCATGTTGGATTTAGAGTTCCAAATTCATCTATCTATATACCAGAGAACAGAGTGAAACCTAAATATAATAACTGCTAATGTACACGAACGCTTCAACCTAGAAGAACAAAATTTGGTGAGCCAAGTGGGATTTGTGTACTGATCATTTCCACCAAGTATCATCAAGATTGGGTGAAAAAACATTTCCTGTTATATCGGAAACTCGTTATTTCATAGAATCATGGCAACCCCTTTCACTGAAAGTGCTTTTCCACCGTCTGTGCCTAGGGCTACATGAAGAGGAAACAAACCATAGAGACAAAACTGAGAACTCCTTTATTTTGTCAAGTTTCAAAGAGCTACTACAAACCATATTGGAATTATAGTTCCAAATTCATCTCTCTATATAGGAGAGAACATAGTGAAACCTACATATAAAAACTGCTACTGTAAACGAACGCTGCAACCTAGAAGAACAAAATTTGGTGAGCCAAGTGGGACTTGTGTACTTGTCATTACCACAACGTATGATGAATATTGGGTGAAAAAATGTTTGCTGGTAATTCGGACACTCGTAATTTCTTGGAATCTTGGCAACCCCTTTCAATGAAAGTGCTTTTCCACAGTCTGTGCCTAGGGCGACTTGAAGAGGAAACAAACCATAGAGACAAAACTGAGAACTCCTATATTTTGTCAAGTTTCAAAGAGCTACTACAAACCATGTTGGATTTAGAGTTCCAAATTCATCTATCTATTTAGGAGAGAACAGAGTGAAACCAAAAATAAAAACTGCTACTGAAAACGAACGCATCAACCTAGAAGAACAAAATTTGGTGAGTCAAGTGGGATTTGTGTACTTGTAATTACCACGAAGTATCATCAAGATTGGGTGAAAAAATATTTGCTTGTATTTCGGAAACTTGTTATTTCTTAGAAGCTTGGCAACCGCTCTCAATGAAAGTGCTTTTCCACAGTCTCTGCCTAGGGCTACTTGAAGAGTAAAGAAACCATAGAGACAAAACTGAGAACTCCATTGTTTTGTCAAGTTTCAAGGAGCCACTACAAACCATGTTGGATTTAGAGATCCAAATTCATCTATCTATATAGCAGAGAACAGAGTGAAACCTAAACATAAAAACTGCTACTGTAGACGAAGGCTTCAACCTAGAAGAACAAAATTTTGTGAGCCAAGTGGGATTTGTTTACCGATTTTCACCACCAAGTATCATCAAGATTGGGTGAAAAAATATTTGCTGGTAATTCGGAAACTCGTTATTTCTTAGAAGCTTGGCAACCACTCTCAATGAAATTGCTTTTCCAGCGTCGATGCCTACGGCTAATTGAAGAGGAAACAAACCATAGAGACAAAACTGAGAACTCCTTTCTTTTCTCAAGTTTCAAAGAGGTACTACAAACCATGTTGTATTCAGAGTTCCAAATTCATCTACCTATATAGCAGAGAACAGAGTAAAACCTAAAAATAAAAACTGCTACTGTAGACGAATGCTTCAACCTAGAAGAACAAAATTTGGTGAGCCAAGTGGGATTTGTGTACTTGTCCTTACCACCAAGTATCATCAAGTTTGGGTGAAAAAGTATTTGCTGGTATTTCGGAAACTCGTAATTTCTTGGAAGCTTGGCAACCCCTCTCAATGAAAGTGGTTTTCCACAGTCTCTGGCTAGGGCTACTTGAAGCGGAAACAAATCATAAAGATAACACTGAGAACTCCTTTATTTTGTCAAGTTTCAAAGAGCTACTACAAACCATATTCGATGTAGAGTTCCAAATTCATCTATCTATATAGGAGAGAACAGAGTGAATCCTAAATATAAAAACTGCTACTGTAGACGAACGCTTCAACATAGAAGAGCAAAATTTGGTGAGCCAAGTTGGATTTGTGTACCGATCTTCACCACCAAGTATCATCAAGATTGGGTAAAAAAAAATTTGCTGGTAATTCGGAAACTCGTTATTTCTTAGAAGCTTTCAACCCCTCTCAATAAAAGTGCTTTTCCACAGTCTCTGCTTAGGGCTACTTGAAGCGGAAACAAATCATAGAGACAAAACTGAGAACTCCTTTATTCTGTCAAGTTTCAAAGAGCTACTACAAACCATGTTGGATTTAGAGTTCCAAATTCATCTATCTATATAGGAGAGACCAGAGTGAAACCTAAAAAAAAAACTGCTACTGTAAACGAACAATTCAACCTAGAAGACCAAAATTTGGTGAGCCAAGTGAGATTTGTGGACTTGTCATTACCACCACGTATCATCAACATTTCGTGAAAAAAAAATTTGCTGGTATTTCGGAACTCGTTCATGCTTAGAAGCTTGGCAACCCCTCTCAATGAAAGTGCTTTTCCACAGTCTGTGCCCAGGGCTACTGAAGAGGAAACAAACCATAGAGACAAAACTGAGAACTCCTTTATTTTGTCAAGTTTCAAAGAGCTACTTCAAACCATGTTGGATTTAGAGTTCCAAATCAATCTATCTCTATAGGAGAGAACAGAGTGAAACCTAAAAATAAAAACTGCTACTGTAAATGAACGCTTCAACCTAGAAGACCAAAATTTGGTGAGCTAAGTAGGATTTGTGTACTTATCATGACTACCAAGTATCATCAACATTGGGTGAAAAAATATTTGCTGGTATTTCGGAAACTCGTTATTTCTTAGAAGCTTGGCAACCCCTCTCAATAAAAGTGCTTTTCCACCGTTGGTGCCTAGGGCTACATGAAGAGGAAACAAACCATAGAGACAAAACTGAGAACTCCTTTCTTTTGTCAAGTTTCAAAGAGCTACTACAAACCATGTTGGATTTAGAGTTCCAAATTCATCTATCTATTTAGGAGAGAACAGAGTGAAACCAAAAATAAAAACTGCTACTGAAAACGAACGCATCAACCTAGAAGAACAAAATTTGGTGAGTCAAGTGGGATTTGTGTACTTGTAATTACCACGAAGTATCATCAAGATTGGGTGAAAAAATATTTGCTGGTATTTCGGAAACTCGTTATTTCTTAGAAATTTGGCAACCGCTCTCAATGAAAGTGCTTTTCCACAGTCTGTGCCTAGGGCTACTTGAAGAGGAAACAAACCATAGAGACAAAACTGAGAACTCCATTGTTTTGTCAAGTTTCAAAGAGCCACTACAAACCATGTTGGATTTAGAGATCCAAATTCATCTATCTATAAAGCAGAGAACAGAGTGAAACCTAAACATAAAAACTGCTACTGTAGACGAACGCTTCAACCTAGAAGAACAAAATTTTGTGAGCCAAGTGGGATTTGTGTACTTGTCCTTACCACCAAGTAAAATCAAGATTGGGTGAAAAAATATTTGCTGGTATTTCGGAAACTCGTAATTTGTTGGAAGCTTGGCAACCCCTCTCAATGAAAGTGCTTTTCCACAGTCTCTGGCTAGGGCTACTTGAAGCGTAAACAAATCATAAAGATAACACTGAGAACTCCTTTATTTTCTCAAGTTTCAAAGAGCTACTACAAACCATATTCGATTTAGAGTTCCAAATTCATCTATCTATATAGGAGAGAACAGAGTGAATCCTAAATATAAAAACTGCTACTGTAGACGAACGCTTCAACCTAGAAGAACAAAATTTGGTGAGTCAAGGGGGATTTGTGTACCGATCTTCACCACCAAGTATCATCAAGATTGGGTGAAAAAAAATTTGCTGGTAATTCGGAAACTCGTTATTTCTTAGAAGCTTTCAACCCCTCTCAATAAAAGTGCTTTTCCACAGTCTCTGCTTAGGGCTACTTGAAGAGGAATCAAACCATAGAGACAAAACTGAGAAATCCTTTATTTTGTCAAGTTTCAAAGAGCTACTACAAACCATGTTGGATTTAGAGTTCCAAATTCATCTATCTATATAGGAGAGAACAGAGTGAAACCTAAAAATAAAAACTGCTACTGTAAACGAACGCTTCAACCTAGAAAAAGAAAATTTGGTGAGCCAAGTGGGAATTGTGTACTGATCATTACCACCAAGTAACATCAAGATTGGGTGAAAAAATATTTGCTGGAATTTCGGAAACTCGTTATTTCTTAGAAGCTTGGCAACCCCTCTCAATGAAATTGCTTTTCCACTGTCTGGGCCTAGGGCGAATTGAAGAGGAAACAAACCATAGAGACAAAACTGAGAACTCCTTTACTTTGTCAAGTTTCAAAGAGCTATTATACACCATGTTGGATTTAGAGTTCCAAATTCATCTATCTATGTAGGAGAGAACAGAGTGAAACCTAAATATAAAAACTGCTACTGTAGAGGAACGCTTCAACCCAGAAGAACAAAATTTGGTGAGCCAAGTGGGATTTGTGTACTGATCATTACCACCAAGTATCATAAACATTGGGTGAAAAAATATTTGCTGGTATTTCGGAAACTCGTAAATTATTGGAAGCTTGGCAAACCCTTTAAATAAAAGTGCTTATCCACAGTCTCTGCTTAGGGCTACATGAAGTGAAAACAAATCCTAGAGACAAAACTGAGAACTACTTTATTTTGCCAAGTTTCAAAGATCTACTACAAACTAGGTTGGATTTAGAGTTCCAAATTCATCTATCTATATAGGAGAGATAGAGTGAAACCTAAAAATAAAAACTGCTACTGTAAACGAACGCTTCAACCTAGAAGAACAAAATTTGGTGAGCCAAGTGGGATTTGTGGACTTGTCATTACCACCACGTATCATCAAGATTGGGTGAAAAAATATTTCCTGGTATTTCGGAAACTCGTTATTTCTTTGAAGCTTGGCAACCGCTCTCAATGAAAATGCTTTTCCACAGTCTGTGCCTAGGGCTACTTGAAGAGGAAACAAACCATAGAGACAAAACTGAGAACTCCATTGATTTGTGAATTTTCAAAGAGCCACTACAAACCATGTTGGATTTAGAGATCCAAATTCATCTATCTATATAGCAGAGAACAGAGTAAAACCTAAACATAAAAACTGCTACTGTAGACGAACGCTTCAACCTGGAAGACCAATATTTGGTGAGCCAAGTGTGATTTGTGTACTGATCATTACCACCACGTATCATCAACATTGGGTGAAAAAAATATTTGCTGGTATTTCGGAAACTCGTAATTTCTTGGAAGATTGGCGACCCCTCTCAATGAAAGTGCTTTTCCACATTCAGTGCCTAAGGCTACTCAAAGCGGAAACAATCCATAGAGACAAAACTGAGACCTCTTTTATTTTATCAAGGTTCAAAGAGCTACTACAAACCATATAGGATTTAGAGTTCCAAATTCATCTATCTATATAGGACAGAACAGAGTGAAACCTAAAATTAAAAACTGCTACTGAAAACAAACGCATCAACAATGAAGAACAAAATTTGGTGAGTCAAGTGGGATTTGTGTACTTGTCATTACCACCAAGTATCATCAAGATTGGGTGAAAAAATATTTGCTGGTATTTCAGAAAATCGTTATTTCTTAGAAGCTTGGCAACCCCTCTCAATGAAAGTGCTTTTCCACCGTCGATGCCTAGGGCTAATTGAAGAGGAAACAAACCATAGAGACAAAACTGAGAACTCCTTTCTTTTGTCAAGTTTCAAAGAGGTACTACAAACCATGTTGTATTCAGAGTTCCAAATTCATCTATCTATATAGCAGAGAACAGAGTAAAACCTAAAAATAAAAACTGCTACTGTAGACGAATGCTTCAACCTAGAAGAACAAAATTTGGTGAGCCAAGTGGGATTTGTGTACTTGTCCTTACCACCAAGTATCATCAAGTTTGGGTGAAAAAATATTTGCTGGTATTTCGGAAACACGTAATTTCTTGGAAGCTTGGCAACCCCTCTCAATGAAAGTGCTTTTCCACAGTCTCTGGCTAGGGCTACTTGAAGCGGAAACAAATCATAAAGATAACACTGAGAACTCCTTTATTTTGTCAAGTTTCAAAGAGCTACTACAAACCATATTCGATTTAGAGTTCCAAATTCATCAATGTATATAGGAGAGAACAGAGTGAATCCTAAATATAAAAACTGCTACTGTAGACGAACGCTTCAACCTAGAAGAACAAAATTTGGTGAGCCAAGTGGGATTTGTGTACTTATCATGAACACCAAGTATCAACAACATTGGGTGAGAAAATATTTGCTGGTATTTCGGAAACTCGTTATTTCTTAGAAGCTTGGCAACCCCTCACAATGAAAGTGCTTTTCCACCGTCGGTGCCTAGGGCTACATGAAGAGGAAACAAACCATAGAGACAAAACTGAGAACTCCTTTCATTTGTCAAGTTTCAAAGAGCTACTACAAACCATGTTGGATTTAGAGTTCCAAATTCATCTATCTATTTAGGATAGAACAGAATGAAACCTAAAAATAAAAACTGCTTCTGAAAACGAACGCATCAACATAGAAGAACAAAATTTGGTGAGCCAAGTGGGATTTGTGTACTTGTCATTACCACGAAGTATCATCAAGATTGGGTGAAAAAATATTTGCTGGTATTTCGGAAACTCGTTATTTCTTAGAAGCTTGGCAACCGCTCTCAATGAAAGTGCTTTTCCACAGTCTGTGCCTAGGGCTACACGAAGAGGAAACAAACCATAGAGACAAAACTGAGAACTCCATAGTTTTGTCAAGTTTCAAAGAGCCACTAAAAACCATGTTGGATTTAGAGATCCAAATTCATCTATCTATATAGCAGAGAACAGAGTGAAACCTAAACATAAAAACTGCTACTGTAGACGAACGCTTCAAAATGGAAGAACAATATTTGGTGAGCCAAGTGGGATTTGTGTACTGATCATTACCACCAAGTATCATCAACATTGGATGAAAAAAATATTTGCTGGTATTTCGGAAACTCGTAATTTCTTGGAAGCTTGGCAACCTGTCTCAATGAAAGTGCTTTTCCACCTTCAGTGCCTAAGGCTACTTAAAGAGGAAATAATCCATAGAGACAAAACTGAGAACTCCTTTATTTTGTCAATGTTCAAAGAGCTACTACAAACCATATAGGATTTAGAGTTCCAAATTCATCTATCTATATAGGACAGAACAGAGTGAAACCTAAAAATAAAAACTGCTACTGTAAACGAATTCTTCAAACTAGAAGAACAAAATTTAATGAGCCAAGTGGGATTTCTGTACTCATCATTACCACCAAGTATCATCAAGATTGGTTGAAAAAATATTTGCTGGTATTTCGGAACTCGTTATTTCTTAGAAGCTTGGCAACCCCTCTCAATAAAAATGCTTTTCCACCGTCGGTGCGTAGGGCTACTTGAAGAGGAAACAAACCATAGAGACAAAACTGAGAACTCCTTTCTTTTCTCAAGTTTCAAAGAGCTACTACAAACCATATTGGAATTATAGTTCCAAATTCATCTCTCTATATAGGAGAGAACATAGTGAAATCTAAATATAAAAACTGCTAATGTAGACGACGCTTCAACCAAGAAGAACAAAATTTGGTGAGCCAAGTGGGACTTGTGTACTTGTCATTACCACAACGTATGATGAATATTGGGTGAAAAAATGTTTGCTGGTAATTCGGACACTCGTAATTTCTTGGAATCTTGGCAACCCCTTTCAATGAAAGTGCTTTTCCACAGTCTGTGCCTAGGGCGAATTGAAGAGGAAACAAACCATAGAGACAAAACTGAGAACTCCTATATTTTGTCAACTTTCAAAGAGCTACTACAAACCATGTTGGATTTAGAGTTCAAAATTCATCTATCTATATAGGAGAGAACAGAGTGAAACCTAAATATATAAACTGTTACTGTAGACGAATGCTTCAACCTAGAAGAACAAAATTTGGTGAGCCAAGTGAGTTTCGTGTACTGATCATTACCACCAAGTAACATCAAGATTGGGTGCAAAAATATTTGCTGGTATTTCGGAAACTCGTTATTTCTTAGAAGCTTGGCAACCCCTCTCAATGAAAGTTCTTTTCCACAGTATGTGCCTAGGGCTACTTGAAGAGGAAACAAACCATAGAGACAAAACAGTGAACTCATTTATTTTGTCAAGTTACAAAGAGCTACTACAAACCATGGTGGATTTAGAGTTCCAAATTCATCTATCTATATAGGAGAGAACAGACTGAAACCTAAATATAAAAACTGCTACTGTAGACGAAGGCTTCAACCTAGAAGAACAAAATTTGGTGAGCCAGGTGGGATTTGTGTACTGATGCTTATCACCAAGTATCATCAAGATTCGATGAAAAAATATTTGCTGGTATTTCGGAAACTAGTTATTTCTTAGAAGCTGGCAACCCCTCTCAATGAAAGTGCTTTTCCAGACTCTGTGCCTAGGGCTTCTTGAAGATGAAACAAACCATAGAGACAAAAATGAGAACTCCTTTATTTTGTCAAGTTTCAAAGAGCTACTACAAACCATGTTGGATTTAGAGTTCCAAATTCATCTATCTATATAGGAGAGAACAGAGTGAAACCTAAAAATAAAAACTGCTACTGTAAACGAACGCTTCAACCTAGAAAAAGAAAATTTGGTGAGCCAAGTGGGAATTGTGTACTGATAATTACCACCAAGTAACATCAAGATTGGATGAAAAAATATTTGCTGGAATTTCGGAAACTCATTATTTCTTAAAAGCTTGGCAACCCCTCTCAATGAAATTGCTTTTCCACTGTCTGGGCCTAGGGCGAATTGAAGAGGAAACAAACCATAGAGACAAAACTGAGAACTCCTTTACTTTTCAAGTTTCAAAGAGCTATTATACACCATGTTGGATTTAGAGTTCCAAATTCATCTATCTATGTAGGAGAGAACAGAGTGAAACCTAAATATAAAAACTGCTACTGTAGAGGAACGCTTCAACCCAGAAGAACAAAATTTGGTGAGCCAAGTGGGAATTGTGTACTGATCATTACCACCAAGTATCATCAACATTGGGTGAAAAAATATTTGCTGGTATTTCGGAAACTCGTTCTTACTTAGAAGCTTGGCAACCCCTCTCAATGAAAGTGCTTTTCCACAGTCTGTGCCCAGGGCTACTGAAGAGGAAACAAACCATAGAGACAAAACTGAGAACTCCTTTATTTTGTCAAGTTTAAAAGAGCTACTACAAACCATGTTGGATTTAGAGTTCCAAATTCATCTATCTATTTAGGATAGAACAGAATGAAACCAAAAATAAAAACTGCTACTGAAAACGAACGCATCAACCTAGAAGAACAAAATTTGTTGAGTCAAGTGGGATTTGTGTACTTGTAATTACCACGAAGTATCATCAAGATTGGGTGAAAAAATATTTGCTGGTATTTCGGAAACTCGTTATTTCTTTGAAGCTTGGCAACCGCTCTCAATGAAAGTGCTTTTCCACAGTCTGTGCCTAGGGCTACTTGAAGAGGAAACAAACCATAGAGACAAAACTGAGAACTCCATTGATTTGTCAAGTTTCAAAGAGCCACTACAAACCATGTTGGATTTAGAGATCCAAATTCATCTATCTATATAGCAGAGAACAGAGTGAAACCTAAACATAAAAACTGCTACTGTAGACGAACGCTTCAACCTGGAAGAACAATACTTGGTGAGCCAAGTGGGATTTGTGTACTGATCATTACCACCACGTATCATCAACATTGGGTGAAAAAAATATTTGCTGGTATTTCGGAAACTCGTAATTTCTTGTAAGATTGGCGACCCCTCTCAATGAAAGTGCTTTTCCACATTCAGTGCCTAAGGCTACTCAAAGCGGAAACAATCCATAGAGACAAAACTGAGACCTCCTTTATTTTATCAAGTTTCAAAGAGCTACTACAAACCATATTCGATTTAGAGTTCCAAATTCATCAATGTATATAGGAGAGAACAGAGTGAATCCTAAATATAAAAACTGCTACTGTAGACGAACGCTTCAACCTAGAAGAACAAAATTTGGTGAGCCAAGTGGGATTTGTGTACTTATCATGAACACCAAGTATCAACAACATTGGGTGAGAAAATATTTGCTGGTATTTCGGAAACTCGTTATTTCTTAGAAGCTTGGCAACCCCTCACAATGAAAGTGCTTTTCCACCGTCGGTGCCTAGGGCTACATGAAGAGGAAACAAACCATAGAGACAAAACTGAGAACTCCTTTCATTTGTCAAGTTTCAAAGAGCTACTACAAACCATGTTGGATTTAGAGTTCCAAATTCATCTATCTATTTAGGATAGAACAGAATGAAACCTAAAAATAAAAACTGCTTCTGAAAACGAACGCATCAACATAGAAGAACAAAATTTGGTGAGCCAAGTGGGATTTGTGTACTTGTCATTACCACGAAGTATCATCAAGATTGGGTGAAAAAATATTTGCTGGTATTTCGGAAACTCGTTATTTCTTAGAAGCTTGGCAACCGCTCTCAATGAAAGTGCTTTTCCACAGTCTGTGCCTAGGGCTACACGAAGAGGAAACAAACCATAGAGACAAAACTGAGAACTCCATAGTTTTGTCAAGTTTCAAAGAGCCACTAAAAACCATGTTGGATTTAGAGATCCAAATTCATCTATCTATATAGCAGAGAACAGATTGAAACCTAAACATAAAAAGTGCTACTGTAGACGAACGCTTCAAAATGGAAGAACAATATTTGGTGAGCCACGTGGGATTTGTGTACTGATCATTAACCACCAAGTATTCATCAACATTGGATGAAAAAAATATTTGCATGGTATTTCGGGAAACTCGTAAATTTCTTGGAAGCTTGGCAACCTGTCTCAATGAAAGTGCTTTTCCACATTCAGTGCCTAAGGCTACTTAAAGAGGAAATAATCCATAGAGACAAAACTGAGAACTCCTTTATTTTGTCAATGTTCAAAGAGCTACTACAAACCATATAGGATTTAGAGTTCCAAATTCATCTATCTATATAGACAGAACAGAGTGAAACCTAAAAATCAAAAACTGCTACTGTAAACGAATTCTTCAAACTAGAAGAACAAAATTTAATGAGCCAAGTGGGATTTCTGTACTCATCATTACCACCAAGTATCATCAAGATTGGTTGAAAAAATATTTGCTGGTATTTCGGAACTCGTTATTTCTTAGAAGCTTGGCAACCCCTCTCAATAAAAATGCTTTTCCACCGTCGGTGCCTAGGGCTACTTGAAGAGGAAACAAACCATAGAGACAAAACTGAGAACTCCTTTCTTTTCTCAAGTTTCAAAGAGCTACTACAAACCATATTGGAATTATAGTTCCAAATTCATCTCTCTATATAGGAGAGAACATAGTGAAATCTAAATATAAAAACTGCTAATGTAGACGACGCTTCAACCAAGAAGAACAAAATTTGGTGAGCCAAGTGGGACTTGTGTACTTGTCATTACCACAACGTATGATGAATATTGGGTGAAAAAATGTTTGCTGGTAATTCGGACACTCGTAATTTCTTGGAAATCTTGGCAACCCCTTTCAATGAAAGTGCTTTTCCACAGTCTGTGCCTAGGGCGAATTGAAGAGGAAACAAACCATAGAAACAAAACTGAGAACTCCTATATTTTGTCAACTTTCAAAGAGCTACTACAAACCATGTTGGATTTAGAGTTCAAAATTCATTCTATCTATATAGGATAGAGAACAGAGTGAAACCTAAATATATAATCTGACGAATGCTTCAACCTAGAAGAACAAAATTTGGTGAGCGAAGTGAGTTTCGTGTACTGATCATTACCACCAAGTAACATCAAGATTGGGTGCAAAAATATTTGCTGGTATTTCGGAAACTCGTTATTTCTTAGAAGCTTGGCAACCCCTCTCAATGAAAGTTCTTTTCCACAGTATGTGCCTAGGGCTACTTGAAGAGGAAACAAACCATAGAGACAAAACAGTGAACTCATTTATTTTGTCAAGTTACAAAGAGCTACTACAAACCATGGTGGATTTAGAGTTCCAAATTCATCTATCTATATAGGAGAGAACAGACTGAAACCTAAATATAAAAACTGCTACTGTAGACGAAGGCTTCAACCTAGAAGAACAAAATTTGGTGAGCCAGGTGGGATTTGTGTACTGATGCTTATCACCAAGTATCATCAAGATTCGATGAAAAAATATTTGCTGGTATTTCGGAAACTAGTTATTTCTTATAAGCTGGCAACCCCTCTCAATGAAAGTGCTTTTCCAGACTCTGTGCCTAGGGCTACTTGAAGATGAAACAAACCATAGAGACAAAAATGAGAACTCCTTTATTTTGTCAAGTTTCAAAGAGCTACTACAAACCATGTTGGATTTAGAGTTCCAAATTCATCTATCTATATAGGAGAGAACAGAGTGAACCTAAAAATAAAAACTGCTACTGTAAACGAACGCTTCAACCTAGAAAAAGAAAATTTGGTGAGCCAAGTGGGAATTGTGTACTGATAATTACCACCAAGTAACATCAAGATTGGGTGAAAAAATATTTGCTGGAATTTCGGAAACTCGTTATTTCTTAAAAGCTTGGCAACCCCTCTCAATGAAATTGCTTTTCCACTGTCTGGGCCTAGGGCGAATTGAAGAGGAAACAAACCATAGAGACAAAACTGAGAACTCCTTTACTTTTCAAGTTTCAAAGAGCTATTATACACCATGTTGGATTTAGAGTTCCAAATTCATCTATCTATGTAGGAGAGAACAGAGTGAAACCTAAATATAAAAACTGCTACTGTAGAGGAACGCTTCAACCCAGAAGAACAAAATTTGGTGAGCCAAGTGGGATTTGTGTACTGATCATTACCACCAAGTATCATCAACATTGGGTGAAAAAATATTTGCTGGTATTTCGGAAACTCGTTCTTACTTAGAATCTTGGCAACCCCTCTCAATGAAAGTGCTTTTCCACAGTCTGTGCCCAGGGCTACTGAAGAGGAAACAAACCATAGAGACAAAACTGAGAACTCCTTTATTTTGTCAAGTTTAAAAGAGCTACTACAAACCATGTTGGATTTAGAGTTCCAAATTCATCTATCTGTTTAGGAGAGAACAGAGTGAAACCAAAAATAAAAACTGCTACTGAAAACGAACGCATCAACCTAGAAGAACAAAATTTGTTGAGTCAAGTGGGATTTGTGTACTTGTAATTACCACGAAGTATCATCAAGATTGGGTGAAAAAATATTTGCTGGTATTTCGGAAACTCGTTATTTCTTTGAAGCTTGGCAACCGCTCTCAATGAAAGTGCTTTTCCACAGTCTGTGCCTAGGGCTACTTGAAGAGGAAACAAACCATAGAGACAAAACTGAGAACTCCATTGATTTGTCAAGTTTCAAAGAGCCACTACAAACCATGTTGGATTTAGAGATCCAAATTCATCTATCTATATAGCAGAGAACAGAGTGAAACCTAAACATAAAAACTGCTACTGTAGACGAACGCTTCAACCTGGAAGAACAATATTTGGTGAGCCAAGTGGGATTTGTGTACTGATCATTACCACCACGTATCATCAACATTGGGTGAAAAAAATATTTGCTGGTATTTCGGAAACTCGTAATTTCTTGGAAGATTGGCGACCCCTCTCAATGAAAGTGCTTTTCCACATTCAGTGCCTAAGGCTATTCAAAGCGGAAACAATCCATAGAGACAAAACTGAGACCTCCTTTATTTTATCAAGGTTCAAAGAGCTACTACAAACCATATAGGATTTAGAGTTCCAAATTCATCTATCTATATAGGACAGAACAGAGTGAAACCTAAAATTAAAAAGTGCTACAGAAAACGAACGCATCAACCTTGAAGAACAAAATTTGGTGAGTCAAGTGGGATTTGTGTACTTGTCATTACCACCAAGTATCATCAAGATTGGGTGAAAAAATATTTGCTGGTATTTCGGAAAATCGTTATTTCTTAGAAGCTTGGCAACCCCTCTCAATGAAAGTGCTTTTCCAACGTCAGTGCCTAGGACTACTTGAACAGGAAACAAACAATACAGACAAAACTGAGAACTCCTTTATTTTGTCAAGTTTCAAAGAGCCACAACAAACCATGTTGGATTTAGAGTTCCAAATTCATCTATCTATATAGGAGAGAACAGAGGGAAACCTAAATATAAAAACTGCTACTGTAGTCCAACGCTTCAACCTAGAAGAACAAAATTTGGTGAGCCAAGTGGGATTTGTGTACTTATCATGACCACCAAGTATCATCAACATTGGGTGAAAAAATATTTGCTCGTATTTCGGAAACTCGTTATTTCTTAGAAGCTTGGCAACCCCTCTCAATGAAAGTGCTTTTCCACCGTCGGTGCCTAGGGCTACATGAAGAGGAAACAAACCATAGAGACAAAACTGAGAACTCCTTTCATTTGTCAAGTTTCAAAGAGCTACTACAAACCATGTTGGATTTAGAGTTCCAAATTCATCTATCTATTTAGGATAGAACAGAATGAAACCTAAAAATAAAAACTGCTACTGAAAACGAACGCATCAACATAGAAGAACAAAATTTGGTGAGCCAAGTGGGATTTGTGTACTTGTCATTACCACGAAGTATCATCAAGATTGGGTGAAAAAATATTTGCTGGTATTTCGGAAACTCGTTATTTCTTAGAAGCTTGGCAACCGCTCTCAATGAAAGTGCTTTTCCACAGTCTGTGCCTAGGGCTACTTGACGAGGAAACAAACCATAGAGACAAAACTGAGAACTCCATTGTTTTGTCAAGTTTCAAAGAGCCACTACAAACCATGTTGGATTTAGAGATCCAAATTCATCTATCTATATAGCAGAGAACAGAGTGAAACCTAAACATAAAAACTGCTACTGTAGACGAACGCTTCAACATGGAAGAACAATATTTGTTGAGCCAAGTGGGATTTGTGTACTGATCATTACCACCAAGTATCATCAACATTGGGTGAAAAAAATATTTGCTGGTATTTCGGAAACTCGTAATTTCTTGGAAGCTTGGCAACCTGTCTCAATGAAAGTGCTTTTCCACATTCAGTGCCTAAGGCTACTTAAAAGTAAACAATCCATAGAGACAAAACTGAGACCTCCTTTATTTTGTCAAGGTTCAAAGAGCTACTACAAACCATATAGGATTTAGAGTTCCAAATTCATCTATCTATATAGGACAGAACAGAGTGAAACCTAAAAATAAAAACTGCTACTGTAAACGAATTCTTCAAACTAGAAGAACAAAATTTAATGAGCCAAGTGGGATTTGTGTACTCATCATAACCACCAAGTATCATCAAGATTGGGTGAAAAAATATTTGCTGGTATTTCGGAACTCGTTATTTCTTAGAAGCTTGGCAACCCCACTCAGTGAAAGTGCTTTTCCACAGTCTGTGCCTAGGACTACTTTAAGAGGAAACAAACCATAGAAACAAAACTAAGAACTCCTTTATTTTGTCAGGTTTCAAAGAGCTACTACAAACCATGTTGTATTTAGAGTTCTAAATTCATCTATCTATATAGGAGAGAACAGAGTGAAACCTAAATATAAAAACTGCTACTGTAGTCGAACGCTTCAAACTAGAAGAACAAAATTTGGTGAGCCAAGTGGGTTTTGTGTACTGATCATTACCACCAAGTATCATCAACATTGGTTGAAAAAATATTTGCTTGTATTTCGGAAACTCGTTATTTCTTAGAAGCTTGGCAACCCCTCTCAATAAAAATGCTTTTCCACCGTCGGTGCCTAGGGCTAATTGAAGAGGAAACAAACCATAGAGACAAAACTGAGAACTCCTTTATTTTGTCAAGTTTAAAAGAGCTACTACAAACCATATTGGATTTAGAGTTCCAAATTCATCTATCTATGTAAAAGAGAACAGAGTGAAACCTAAATATAAAAACTGCTACTGTAGACGAACACTTCAACCTAGAAGAACAAAATTTGGTGAGCCAAGTGGGATTTGTGTACTGATCTTCACCAACAAGTATCATCAAGGTTGGGTGAAATAATATTTGCTGGTAATTCGGAAACTCGTTATTTCTTAGAAGCTTGGCAACCCCTCTCAATGAAAGTTCGTTTCCACAGTCTCTGCTTAGGGCTACTTGAAGCGGAAACAAATAATAGAGACAAAACTGAGAACTCATTTATTTTGTAAAGTTTCAAAGAGCTACTACAAACCTTTTTGGATTTAGAGTTCCAAATTCATCTATCTATATAGGAGAGAACAGAGTAAAACCTAAAAATAAAAACTGCTACTGTAGACGAATGCTTCAACCTAGAAGAACAAAATTTGGTGAGCCAAGTGGGATTTGTGTACTCATCATTACCACCAAGTATCATCAAGATTGGGTGAAAAAATATTTGCTGGTATTTCGGAAACTCGTTATTTCTTTGAAGCTTGGCAACCCCTCTCAATGAAAGTGCTTTTCCACAGTCTGTGCCTAGGGCTACTTGAAGAGGAAGCAAACCATAGAGAGAAAACTGAGAACTCCTTTATTTTGTCAAGTTTCAAAGAGCTACTACAAACCATGTTGGATTTAGTATTCCAAATTCATCTATCTATATTGCAGAGAACAGAGTGAAACCGAAAAATAAAAACTGCTACTGAAAACGAACGCATCAACCTTGAAGAAAAAATTTGGTGAGCCAAGTGGGATTTGTGGACTTGTCATTACCACCACGTATCACCAACATTGGGTGACAAAGTATTTGCTGGTATTTTGGAAATTCGTAATTTCTTGGAAGCTTGGCAACCCCTTTCAATGAAAGTGCTTTTCCACAGTCTCTGCTTAGGGCTACTTGAAGCGGAAACAAATCATAGAGACAAAACTGAGAACTCCTTTACTTGGTCAAGTTTCAAAGAGCTACTACAAACCATATTGAATTTAGAGTTCCAAATTCATCTATCTATATAGGAGAGAACAGTGTAAAACCTAAATATAAAAACTGCTACTGTAGACGAACGCTTCAACCTAGAAGAACAAAATTTGGTGAGCCAAGTGGGATTTGTGTACCTATCTTCACCACCAAGTATCATCAAGATTGGGTGAAAAAATATTTGCTTGTATTTCGGAAACTCGTTATTTCTTAGAAGCTGGCATCCCCTCTCAATAAAAGTGCTTTTCCACTGTCTCTGCTTAGGGCTACTTGAAGCGGAAACAAACTATAGAGATAAAACTGAGAACTCTTTATTTTGTCAAGTTTCAAAGAGCCCCTACAAACCATGTTGGATTTAGAGTTCCAAATTCATCTGACTATATAGCAGAGAACAGAGTGAAACCTAAATATAAAAACTGCTACTGAAAACGAACGCATCAACCTAGAAGAAGAAAATTTGGTGAGTCAAGTGGGATTTGTGTACTTGTCCTAACCACCAAGTATCATCAAGATTGGGTGAAAAAATATTTGCTGGTATTTAGGAAACTCGTAATTTCTTGGAAGCTTGGCAACCCCTCTCAATGAAATTGCTTTTCCACAGTCTGTGCCAGGGCTACTTGAAGAGGAAACAAACCATAGAGACAAAACTGAGAACTCCTTTATTTTGTCAAGTTTCAAAGAGCAACTACAAACCATGTTGGATTTCGAGTTCCAAATTCATCTATCTATATAGGAGAGAACAGAGTGAAACCTAAAAATAAAACTGCTACTGAAAACGAACGCATCAAACTAGAAAACAAAATTTGGTGAGTCAAGTGGGATTTGTGTACTGATCATTACCACCAAGTATCATCAACATTGGGTGAAAAAATATTTGCTGGTATTTCGGAAACTCGTTATTTCTTAGAAGCTTGGCAACCCCTCTCAATGAAAGTACTTTTCCACAGTCTGTGCCTAGGGCTACTTGAAGAGGAATCAAACCATAGAGACAAAACTGAGAAATCCTTTATTTTGTCAACTTTCAAAGAGCTACTACAAACCATGTTGGATTTAGAGTTCCAAATTTATCTATCTATATAGGAGAGAACAGAGTGAAACCTAAAAATATAAACTGCTACTGTATACGAACGCTTCAACCTAGAGGAAGAAAATTTGGTGAGCCAAGTGGGATTTGAAGAATTGTCATTACCACCACGTATCATCAAGATTGGGTGAAAAAACATTTGCTGGATTTCGAAAACTCGTAATTTCTTCGAAGCTTGGCAAGCCCTCTCAATTTAAGTGCTTTTCCACAGTCTCTGCTTAGGGCTACTTGAAGCGGAAACAAACCATAGAGACAAAACTGAGAACTCCTTTATTTTGTCAAGTTTCAAAGAGCTACTACAAACCATGTTGGATTTAGAGTTCCAAATTCATCTATCTATATCGCAGAGAACAGAGTGAAACCTAAAAATAAAAACTGCTACTGTAAACGAACGCTTCAACCTAGAAGAAGAAAATTTGGTGAGCCAAGTGGGATTTGTGTACTGCTCATTACCACCAAGTATCATCAAGATTGGGTGAAAAAATATTTGCTGATATTTCGGAAACTCCTTATTTCTTAGAAGCTTGGCAACCCCTCTCAATGAAAGTGCTTTTCCACAGTATGTGCCTAGGGCTACTTAAAGAGTAAACAAACCATAGAGACAAAACTGAGAACTCCTTTATTTTGTCAAGTTTCAAAGAGCTACTACAAACCATGTTGGATTTAGGGTTCCAAATTCATCTATCTGTATAGGAGAGAACAGAGTGAAACCTAAAAATAAAAACTGCTACTGTAAACGAACGCTTCAACCTACAAGAAGAAAATTTGTGGAGCCAAGTGGGATTTGTGGACTTGTCTATACCACCACGTATCATCAAGATTGGGTGAAAAAATATTTGTGGGAATTTTGGAAACTCGCAATTTCTGGGAAGCTTGGCAACCCCTCTCAATGTAAGTGCTTTTCCACAGTCTGTGCTTACGGCTACTTGATGCGGAAACAAACCATAGGGACAAAACTGAGAACTCCTTTCTTTTGTCAAGTTTCAAAGATCTACTACAAATCATGTTGGATTTAGAGTTCCAAATTCATCTATCTATATAGGAGAGAACAGAGTGAAACCTAAAAATAAAAACTGCTACTGTAAACGAACGCTTCAACCTAGAAGAACAAAATTTGGTGAGCCAAGTGGGATTTGTGTACCGTTCATTACCACTAAGTATGATCAAGATTGGGTGAAAAAATATGTGCGGGTATTTCGGAAACTCGTTATTTCTTAGAAGCTTGGCAACCCCTCTCAATGAAAGTGCTTTTCCACACTCTGTGCCTAGGGCTACTTGAAGAGGAAACAAACCATAGAAAAAAACTGAGAACTCCTTTATTTTGTCAAGTTTCAAAGAGCTACTACAATCCATGTTGGATTTAGGGTTCCAAATTCATCTATCAATATAGGAGAGAACAGAGTGAAACCTAAATATAAAAACTGCTACTGTAGACGAACGCGTCAACGTAGAAGAACAAAATTTGGTGAGCCAAGTGGGATTTGTGTACTCATCATTACCACCACGTATCATCAAGATTGGGTTAAAAAATATTTGTTTGTATTTCGGAAACTCATTATTTCTTAGAAGCTTGGCAACCCCTCTCAATGAAAGTGCTTTTCCACAGTCTGTGCCTAGGGCTACTTGAAGAGGAAACAAACCATACAGACAAAACTGAGAACTCCTTTATTTTGTCAAGTTTCAAAGAGCTACTACAAACCATGGTGGATTTAGTGTTCCAAATTCATCTATCTATATACGAGAGAACAGAGGGAAAACTTAAAATATAAACTGCTACTGTAAACGATTGCTTCATCCTAGAAGAACAAAATTTGGTGGGCCAAGTGGGATTTGTGTACTGATCATTACCACCAAGTATCATCAGGATTGGGTGAAAAAATATTTGCTTGTATTTCGGAAACTCATTATTTCTTAGAAGCTTGGCAATCCCTCTCAATGAAAGTGCTTTTCCACAGTCTGTGCTTACGGCTACTTGATGCGGAAACAAACCATAGAGACAAAACTGAGAACTCCTTTCTTTTGTCAAGTTTCCAAGACCTACTACAAACCATGTTGGATTTAGAGTTCCAAATTCATCTATCTATATAGGAGAGAACAGAGGGAAACCTAAATATAAAAACTGCTACTGTAGACGAACGCTTCAACCTAGAAGAACAAAATTAGGTGAGCCAAGTGGGATTTGTGGACTTTTCATTACCACCACGCATCATCAAGATTGGGTGAGAAAATATTCTCTGGCATTTCGGAAACTCGTATATTCTTAAAAGCTTGGCAACCCCTCTCAAAGAAAGTGCTTTTCCACCGTCTGTGCCTAGGGCTACTTGAAGAGGAAACAAATCATTGAGAAAAAACTGAGTTCTTTTATTTTGTCAAGTTTCAAAGAGCTACTACAAACCATTTTGGATTTAGAGTTCCAAATTCATCTATCTACATAGCAGAGAACAGAGTGAAACCTAAATATAAAAACTGCTACTGTAGACGAACGCTTCAACCTAGAAAACAAAATTTGGTGAGACAAGTGGGATTTGTGTACCGATAATTACCACCGAGTATCATCAAGATTGTGTGAAAAAATATTTGCTGGTATTTCGGAAACTCGTAATTTTTTGGAAGCTTGGCCACCTCTCTCAATGAAAGTTCTTTTCCACAGTCTCTGCTTAGGGCTACTTGAAGCGGAAACAAATCATAGAGACAAAACTGAGAACACCTTTATTTTGTCAAGTTTCAAAGAGCTACTGCAAACCATGTTGGATTTAGAATTCCAAATTCATCTATCTATATAGGAGAGAACAGAGTGAAACCTAAAAATAAAAACTGCTACTGTAGACGAATGCTTCAACCTAGAAGAACAAAATTTGGTGAGCCTAGTGGGATTTGTGTACTTGTCATTACCACCAAGTATCATCAAGATTGGGTGAAAAAATATTTGCTGGTATTTCGGAAACTCATTATTTCTTAGAAGCTTGGCAACCCCTCTCAATGAAAGTGCTTTTCCACAGTCTGTGCCTAGGGCGACTTGAAGAGGAAACAAACTATAGAGACAAAACTGAGAACTCCTTTACTTTGTCAAGTTTCAAAGAGCTATTACACACCATGTTGGATTTAGAGTTCCAAATTCATCTATCTATGTAGGAGAGAACAGAGTGAAACCTAAATATAAAAACTGCTACTGTAGAGGAACGTTTCAACACAGAAGAACAAAATTTGGTGAGCCAAGTGGGATTTGTGTACTGATCATTCCCACCAAGTATCATCAACATTGGGTGAAAAAATATTTGCTGCTATTTCGGAAACTCGTTATTTCTTAGAAGCTTGGCAACCCCTCTCAATGAAAGTACTTTTCCACAGTCTGTGCCTAGGGCTACTTGAAGAGGAATCAAACCATAGAGACAAAACTGAGAAATCCTTTATTTTGTCAACTTTCAAAGAGCTACTACAAACCATGTTGGATTTAGAGTTCCAAATTCATCTATCTATATAGGAGAGAACAGAGTGAAACCTAAAAATATAAACTGCTACTGTATACGAACGCTTCAACCTAGAGGAAGAAAATTTGGTGAGCCAAGTGGGATTTGAAGAATTGTCATTACCACCACGTATCATCAAGATTGGGTGAAAAAACATTTGCTGGATTTCGAAAACTCGTAATTTCTTCGAAGCTTGGCAAGCCCTCTCAATTTAAGTGCTTTTCCACAGTCTCTGCTTAGGGCTACTTTAAGCGGAAACAAACCATAGAGACAAAACTGAGAACTCCTTTATTTTGTCAAGTTTCAAAGAGCTACTACAAACCATGCTGGATTTAGAGTTCCAAATTCATCTATCTATATAGGAGAGAACAGAGTGAAACCTAAAAATAAAAACTGCTACTGTAAACGAACGCTTCAACCTAGAAGAAGAAAATTTGGTGAGCCAAGTGGGAATTGTGTACTGATCATTACCACCAAGTAACATCAAGATTGGGTGAAAAAATATTTGCTGGAATTTTGGAAACTCGTTATTTCTTAAAAGCTTGGCAACCCCTCTCAATGAAAGTGCTTTTCCACAGTCTGTGCCTAGGGCGACTTGAAGAGGAAACAAACCATAGAGACAAAACTGAGAACTCCTTTACTTTGTCAAGTTTCAAAGAGCTATTATACACCATGTTGGATTTAGAGTTCCAAATTCATCTATCTATGTAGGAGAGAACAGAGTGAAACCTAAATATAAAAACTGCTACTGTAGAGGAACGCTTCAACCCAGAAGAACAAAATTTGGTGAGCCAAGTGGGATTTGTGTACTGATCATTACCACCAAGTATCATCAACATTGGGTGAAAAAATATTTGCTGGTATTTCGGAAACTCGTAATTTATTGGAAGCTTGGCAAACCCTTTCAATAAAACTGCTTTTCCACAGTCTCTGCTTAGGGCTACATGAAGTGGAAACAAATCATAGATACAAAACTGAGAACTACTTTATTTTGCCAAGTTTCAAAGATCTACTACAAACCAGGTTGGATTTAGAGTTCCAAATTCATCTATCTATATAGGAGAGACCAGTGTGAAACCTAAAAATAAAAACTGCTACTGTAAACGAACAATTCAACCTAGAAGACCAAAATTTGTTGAGCCAAGTGGGATTTGTGGACTTGTTATTACCACCACGTATCATCAACATTTGGTGAAAAAAAATTTGCTGGTGTTTCGGAAACTCATTATTTCTTAGAAGTTTGGCAACCCTTCTCAATGAAAGTGCTTTTCCACAGTCTGTGCCCAGGGCTACTGAAGAGGAAACAAACCATAGAGACAAAACTGAGAACTCCTTTATTTTGTCAAGTTTCAAAGAGCTACTACAAACCATATTCGATTTAGAGTTCCAAATTCATCTATCAATATAGGAGAGAACAGAGTGAAACCTAAATATAAAAACTGCTACTGTAGACGAACGTGTCAATGTAGAAGAACAAAATTTGGTGAGACAAGTGGAATTTATGTACTGATCATTACCACCACGTATCATCAACATTGGTTAAAAAAATATTTGCTGGTATTTCGGAAACTCGTAATTTCTTGGAAGCTTGGAAACCCCTTTCAATGAAAGTGCTTTTCCACAGTCTCTGCTTAGGGCTACATGAAGAGGAAACAAATCATGGAGACAAAACTGAAAACTCTTTTCTTTTGTCAAGTTTCAAAGAGCTACTACAAACCATGTTGGATTTAGTGTTCCAAATTCATCTATCTATATAGGAGAGAACAGAGGGAACTTCAAAATATAAACTGCTACTGTAAATGAACGCTTCAACCTAGAAGAACAAAATTTGGTGAGTCAAGTGGGATTTGTTTACCAATCATTACCACCATGTATCATCAAGATTGGGTGAAAAAATATTTGCTGGTATTTCAGAAACTCTTTATTTCTTAGAAGTTTGGCAACCCTTCAAAATGAAAGTGCTTTTCCACAGTCTGTGCCTAGCACTACTTGAAGAGGAAACACACCATAGGAAAAAACTGAGAACTCCTTTATTTTGTCAAGTTTCAAAGAGCTACTACAAACCATGTTGGATTTAGAGTTCCATATCCATCTATGAATATATGAGAGAACAGAGTGAAACCTAAATATAAAAACTGCTACTGTAGACGAACCCATCAACGTAGACGAACAAAATTTGGTGATCCAAGTAGGATTTGTGTACTGATCATCACCACCAAGTATCATCAAGATTGGTTGAAAAAATATTTGCTGGTATTTCGGAAACCCGTTATTTCTTAGAAGCTTGGCAACCCCTCTCAATGAATGTGCTTTTCCACAGTCTGTGCCTAGGATACTTGAAGAGGAAACAAACCATAGAGAAAAAACTGAGACCTCCTTTATTTTGTCAAGTTTCAAAGAGCTACTACAAACCATGTTGGATTTAGAGTTCCAAATTCATGTATCAATATCGGAGAGAATAGAGTGAAACCTAAATATAAAAACTGCTACTGTAGACGAACGATTCAACCTAGAAGAACAAAATTTGGTGAGCCAAGGCATATATGTACTGATCATTACCACCAAGTATCATCAAGATTGGGTGAAAAAATATTTGCTGGTATTTCGGAAACTCGTTATTTCTTAGAAGCTTGGCAACTCCTCTCAATGATAGTGCTTTTCCACAGTCTGTGCCTAGGGCTACTTGAAGAGGAAACAGACCATAGAGACAAAACTGAGAACTCCTTTATTTTGTCAAGTTTCAAAGAGCTACTACAAACCATGTTGGATTTAGAGTTCCAAATTCATCTATCTATATAGAAGAGAACAGAGTGAAACATAAAAATAAAAACTGCTACTGTAAATGAACGCTTCAACCTAGAAAAAGAAAATTTGGTGAGCCAAGTGGGATTTGTTTACCGATCATTACCACCAACTATCATCAAGATTGGGTGAAAAAATATTTGCTGGTATTTCGGAAACTCGTTATTTCTTAAAAGCTTGGCAACCCCTCTCAATGAAAGTGCTTTTCCACAGTCTGTGCCTAGGGCGACTTGAAGAGGAAACAAACCATGGTGACAAAACTGAGAACTCCTTTACTTGTCTAGTTTCAAAGAGCTATTACACATCATGTTGGATTTAGAGTTCCAAATTCATCTATATATGTAGGAGAGAACAGAGTGAAACCTAAATATAAAAACTGCTACTGTAGAGGAACGCTTCAACCCAGGAGAACAAAATTTGTTGAGCCAAGTGGGATTTGTGTATTGATCATTACCACCAAGTATCATCAACATTGGGTGAAAATATATTTGCTGGTATTTCGGAAACTCGTTATTTCTTCGAAGCTTGGCAACCCCTCTCAGTGAAAGTTCTTTTCCACAGTCTGTGCCTAGGGCTACTTGAAGAGGAAACAAACCATAGAGACAAAACTGAGAAATCCTTTATTTTGTCAAGTTTCAAAGAGCTACTACAAACCATGTTGGATTTACAGTTCCAAATTCATCTATCTATATAGGAGAGAACAGAGGGAACATAAAAATATAAACTGCTACCGTAAACGAACGTGTCAACGTAGAAGAACAAAATTTGGTGAGCCAAGTGGGATTTACGTACTGATCATTACCACCACGTATCATCAACATTGGGTGAAAAAATATTTGCTGTTATTTCGGAAACTCGTAATTTCTTGGAACCTTGGCAACCCCTTTAAATGAAAGTGCTTTTCCACAGTCTCTGGTTAGGGCTACATGAAGCGGAAACAAATCATAGAGACAAAACTGAAAACTCGTTTATTTTGTCAAGTTTCAAAGAGCTACTACAACCCATGTTGGATTTAGAGTTCCAAATTCATCTATTTATATAGGAGAGAACATAGGAAAAACTAAAATATAAACTGCTACTGTATACGACGCTTCAACCTAGAAGAAGAAAATTTGGTGAGCCAAGTGGGATTTGTGGACTTGTCATTACCACCACGTATCATCAAGATTGGGTGAAAAAATACTTGCTGGTATTTCGGAAACTCGTTATTTCTTAGAAGCTTGGCAACCCCTCTCAATGAAAGTGCTTTTCCACAGTCTGTGCCTTAAACTACTTGAAGAGGAAACGAACCATAGAGACAAAAGTGAGAACTCCTTTATTTTGTCAAGATTCAAAGAGCTACTACAAACCATGTTGGATTTTGAATTCCAAATTCATCTATCTATATAGAAGAGTACAGATTCAAACCTAAATATAAAAACTGCTACTGTAGACGAACGCTTCAACCTAGAAGAACAAAATTTGGTGAGCCAAGTGGGATTTGTGGACTTGTCATTACCACCATGTATCATCAAGATTGGGTGAAAATATATTTGCTGGTATTTCGGAAACTCGTTATTTCTTAGAAGCTTGGAAACCCCTCTCAATGAAAGTACTTTTCCACAGTCTGTGCCTAGGGCTAATTTAAGAGGAAACAAACCATAGAGACAAAACTGAGAACTTCTTTATTTTGTCAAGTTACAAAGAGCTACTACAAACCTTGTTGGATTTAGAGTTCCGAATTCATCTATCTATATAAGTGAGAACAGACTGAAACCTAAATATAAAAACTGCTACTGTACACGAACGCTTCAACCTAGAAGAACAAAATTTGGTGAGCCAAGTGGGAATTCTGTACTGATCATTACCACCAAGTATCACCAAGATTGGGTGAAAAAATATTTGCTGGTATTTCGGAAACTCGTAATTTATTGGAAGCTTGGCAGCCCCTTTCAATGAAAGTGCTTTTCCACAGTCTCTGCTTAGGGCTACATGAAGTTTAAACAAATCATAGAGACAAAAATGAGAACTCCTTTATTTTGCCAAGCTGCAAAGATCTACTACAAACCAGGTTGGATTTAGAGTTCCAAATTCATCTATCTATATAGGAGAGACCAGAGTGAAACCTAAAAATAAAAACTGCTACTGTAAACCAACAATTCAACCTAGAAGAACAAAATTTGGTGAGCCAAGTGGGATTTGTGGACTTGTCATTACCACCATGTATCATCAAGATTGGGTGAAAAAATATTTGCTGGTATTTCGGAAACTTGTTATTTCTTGAAAGCTTGGCAACCGCTCTCAATTAAAGTGCTTCTCCACAGTCTCTACTTAGGGCTACTAGAAGCGGAAACAAACCATAGAGACAAAACTGAGAACTCCTTTATTTTGTCAAGTTTCAAAGAGCTACTACAAACCATGTTGGATTTAGTGTTCCAAATTCATCTATCTATACAGGAGAGAACAGAGGGAAAACTAAAAGTATAAACTGCTACTGTAAACCAACGGTTCACCTAGAAGAACAAAATTTGGTGAGTCAAGTGAGATTTGTTTACCGATCATTACCACCAAGTATCATCAAGATTGGGTGAGAAAATATTTGCTGGTATTTCGGAAACTCATTATTTCTTAGAAGCTTGGCAACCCATCTCAATGAAAGTACTTTTCCACAGTCTGTGCCTAGGGCTGCTTTAAGAGGAAACAAACCATAGAGACAAAATTGAGAACTCCTTTATTTTGTCAAGTTTCAAAGAGCTACTACAAACCTTGTTGGATTTAGAGTTCCAAATTCATCTATCTATATAAGAGAGAACTGAGTGAAACCTAAATATAAAATCTGCTATTGTAATCGAACGCTTCATCCTAGAAGAACAAAATTTGGTGAGTATAGTGGGATTTGAATACCGATCATGACCACCAAGTATCATCAAGATTGGGTGAAAAAATATTTGCTGATATTTCGGAAACTCCTTATTTCTTAGAACCTTGGCAACCCCTCTCAATGAAAGTGCTTTTCCACCGTCTGTGCCTAGGTTACTTGAAGAGAAAACAAATCATAGAGACAAAACTGAGAACTTCTTTATTTTGTCAAGTTTCAAAAAGCTACTGCAAACCATGTTGGATTTAGAGTTCCAAATTCATCTATCTATATAGGAGAGAACAGAGAGAAACCTAAATATAAAAACTGCTACTTTAGACGAACGCTTCAACCTAGAAGAACACAATTTAGTGAGCCAAGTGGGATTGGTGTACCGATCATTACCACCATGTATCATGAACATTGGGTGAAAAAATATTTGCTGGTATTTCGGAAACTCGTTCTTTCTTTGAAGCTTGGCAACCCCTCTCAATGAAAGTGCTTTTCCACAGTCTGTGCCCAGGGCTACTTGAAGAGGAAACAAACGTTAGAGACAAAACTGAGAACTTCTTTATTTTGTCAAGTTTCAAAGAGCTACTACAAACCATGTTGGATTTAGAGTTCCAAATTCATCTATCTATATAGGAGAGAAGAGAGGGAACCTAAAAATAAAAACTGCTACTGTAAAAGAACGCTTCAACCTAGAAGAAGAAAATTTGTGGAGCCACGTGGGATTTGTTGACTTGTCTATACCACCACATATCGGAAACTCGTTATTTCTTAGAAGCTTGGCAACCCCTCTCAATGAAAGTGCTTTTCCACAGTCTGTGCCTTAAACTACTTGAAGAGGAAACGAACCATAGAGACAAAACTGAAAACTCCTTTATTTTGTCAAGTTTCAAAGAGCTACTACAAACCATGTTGAATTTAGAGTTCCAAATTCATCTATCTATATAGGAGAGAACAGAGGGAAAACTGCTACTGTAAACGATTGCTTCATCCTAGAAGAACAAAATTTGGTGAGTCAAGTGGGATTGGTGTACCGATCATGACCACAAAGTATCATCAAGATTGGGTGAAAAAATATTTCCTGAAATTTCGGAAACTACTTATTTCTTAGAAGCTTGGCAACCCCTCTCAATGAAAGTGCTTTTCCACAGCCTCTGCTTAAGGCTACATGAATTGGAAAGAAATCATAGAGACAAAAATGAGAACTCCTTTATTTTGTCAAGTTTCAAAGAGCTACTACAAACCATGTTGGATTTAGAGTTCCAAATTCATCTATCTATATAGGAGAGAACAGAGAGAAACCTAAATATAAAAACTGCTACTGTAGACGAACGCTTCAACCTAGAAGAACAAAATTTGGTGAGCCAAGTGGGATTTGGGTACTGATCATTACCACCAAGTATTATCAACATTGGGTGAAAAAATATTTGCTGGTATTCCGGAAACTCGTTATTTCTTAGAAGCTTGGCAACTCCTCTCAGTGAAGTGGTTTTCCACAGTCTGTGCCTAGGACTACTTGAAGAGGAAACAAACCATAGAGAAAAAACTGAGAACTCCTTTGTTTTGTCAAGTTTCAAAGAGCTACAACAATCCAAGTTGGATTTAGGGTTCCAAATTCATCTATCAATATAGGAGAGAACAGAGTGAAACCTAAATATAAAAACTGCTACTGTAGACGAACACATCAACATAGAAGAACAAAATTTGGTGAGCCAAGTGGGATTTGTGTACTGACCATTACCAGCAAGTATCATCAAGATTGGGTGAAAAAATATTTGCTGGTATTTCGGTAACTCGTTATTTCTTAAAGGCTTGGCAACCCCTCTAATGAAAGTGCTTTTCCACAGTCTGTGACTAGGGCGACTTGAAGAGGAAACAAACCATAGAGACAAAAGTGAGAACTTATTTACTTTGTCAAGTTTCAAAGAGCTACTACAAACCATGTTGGATTTAGAGTTCCAAATTTAACTATCAATATAGGAGAGAACAGAGTGAAACCTAAATATAAAAACTGCTACTGTAGACGAACGCGTCAACGTAGAAGAACACAATTTGGTGAGCCTAGTGGGATTTGTGTACTGATCATTACCACCAAGAATCATCAAGATTGGGTGAAAAAATATTTGCTTGTATTTCGGAAACTCGTTATTTCTTAGAAGCTTGGCAACCCCTCTCAATGAGAGTGCTTGTCCACACTCTGTGCCTAGGGCTACTTGAAGATGAAACAAATCATAGAGACAAAACTGAGAACTCCTTTATTTGGTCAAGTTTCAAAGAGCTACTACAAACCATGTTGAATTTAGAGTTCCAAATTCATCTATCTATATAGGAGAGAACAGAGGGAAAACTTAAAATATAAACTGCTACTGTAAACGATTGCTTCATCCTAGAAGAACAAAATTTGGTGAGCCAAGTGGGATTTGTGTACTGATCATTACCACCAAGTATCATCAGGATTGGGTGAAAAAATATTTGCTTGTATTTCGGAAACTCATTATTTCTTAGAAGCTTGGCAACCCCTCTCAATGAAAGTGCTTTTCCACAGTCTGTGCTTACGGCTACTTGATGCGGAAACAAACCATAGAGACAAAACTGAGAACTCCTTTCTTTTGTCAAGTTTCAAAGAGCTACTACAAATCATGTTGGTTTTAGAGTTCCAAATTCATCTATCTATATAGGAGAGAACAGAGTGAAACATAAAAATAAAAACTGCTACTGTAAACGAACGCTTCAACCTAGAAGAACAAAATTTGGTGAGCCAAGTGGGATTTGTGTACCGTTCATTACCACTAAGTATCATCAAGATTGGGTGAAAAAATATGTGCTGGTATTTCGGAAACTCATTATTTCTTAAAAGCTTGGCAAACCCTCTCAATAAAAGTGCTTTTCCACAGTCTGTTCCTAGGGCGACGTCAAGAGGAAACAAACCACAGAGACAAAATTGAAAACTCCTTTACTTTATCAAGTTTCAAAGAGCTATTACACACCATGTTGGATTTAGAGTTCCATATTCATCTATCTATATAGGAGAGAACAGAGTGAAACCAAAAAATAAAAACTGCTACAGTAAACGAACGCTTCAACCTAGAAGAACAAAATTTGGTGAGCAAAGTGGGATTTGTGGACTTGTCATTACCACCACGTATCATCGAGATTGGGTGAAAAAATATTTGCTGCTATTTCTGAAACTCGTATTTTCTTGGAAGCTTGGCAACCTCTATCAATGAAAGTGCTCTTCCACAGTCTCTGCTTAAAGCTACTTGAAGCGGAAACAAACCATAGATACAAAACTGAGAACTCCTTTATTTTGTCACGTTTCAAAGAGCTATTACACACCATGTTGGATTTAGAGTTCCAAATTCATCTATCTATATAGGAGAGAAGAGAGTGTAACCTAAATATTAAATTGCTACTGTAGACGAACGCTTCAAAGTAGAAGAACAAAATTTGGTGAGCCAGGTGGGATTTTTGTACAGATCATTACCACCAAGTATCATCGACATTGGGTGAAAACATATTTGCTGTATTTCGGAAACTCGTTATTTCTTAGAAGCATGGCAACCCCTCTCAATGAAAGTGCTTTTCCACAGTCTGTGCCTAGGGCTACTTGAAGAGGAAACAAACCATAGAGACAAAACTCAGAACTCCTTTATTTTGTCAGGTTTCAAAGAGCTACTACAAACCATGTTGGATTTAGTGTTCCAAATTCATCTATATATACAGAGAGAACAGAGGAAAACTAAAAATATAAACTACTACTGTAAACGAATGCATCAACCTAGAAGAACAAAATTTGGTGAGTCAAGTGTGATTTGTTTACCGATCATTACCACCAAGTATCATCAAGATTGGGTGAGAAAATATTTGCTGGTATTTTGGAAACTCATTATTTCTTAGAAGCTTGCCAACCCCTCTCAATGAAAGTGCTTTTCCAGAGTCTGTTCCTAGGGCTAGTTTAAGAGTAAACAAACCATAGATACAAAACTGAGAACTCCTTTATTTTGTCAAGTTGTGAAAAGCTACGACAAACCATGTTGGATTTAGAGTTCCAAATTCATCTATCTATATAGGAGAGAACAGACGGAAAACTAAAAATATAAAATGCTACTGTAAATGAATGCTTCATCCTAGAAGAACAAAATTTGGTGAGCCAAGTGGTATTTGTGTGCTGATCATTACCAGCAAGTATCATCAACATTGGGGGAAAAAATATTTGCTGGTATTTCGGAAACTCGTTATTTCTTAGATGCTTGGCAACCCCTCTCAATGAAAGTACTTTTCCACAGTCTGTGCCGAGGGCTGCTTTAAGAGGAAACAAACCATAGAGACAAAATTGAGAACTTCTTTATTTTGTCAAGTTTCAAAGAGGTACTACAAACCATGTTGGATTTAGAGTTCCAAATTCATCTATCTATATAAGAGAGAACAGAGTGAAACCTAAATATAAAAACTGCTACTGTAATCGAACGCTTCATCCTAGAAGAAGAAAATTTGTGGAGCCAAGTGGGATTCGTGGACTTGTCTATACCACCATGTATAATCAAGATTGGGTGAAAAAATATTTGCTGGAATTTCGGAAACTTGCAATTTCTTGGAAGCTTAGCAACCCCTCTCAATTAAAGTGTTTCTTCACAGTCTCTGCTTAGGGCTACTTGAAGAGGAAACAAATCATAGAGACAAAACTGACAACACTTTTATTTTGTCAAGTTTCAAAGAGCTACTACAAACCAAGTTGGATTTAGTGTTCCAAATTCATCTATCTAACAGGAGAGAACAGAGGGAAACCTAAAAATATAAACTGCTACTGTAAACGAACGCTTCAAACTAGAAGAACAAAATTTGGTGCGTCAAGTGGGATTTGTTTACTGATTATGACCACCAAGTATCATCAAGATTGGGTGAGAAAATATTTGCTGTTATTTCGGAAACTCATAATTTCTTAGAAGCTTGGCAACCCCTCTCAATGAAGGTGCTTTTCCACAGTCTGTTCCTAGGGCTACTTGAAGAGTAAACAAACCATAGAGACAAAACTGAGAACTCTTTTATTTTGTCAAGTTTCAAAGAGCTACTACAAACCATGCTGGATTTACAATTCCAAATTCATCTATCTATATAGGAGAGAACAATTTAAATCTAAATATAAAAACTGCTACTGTAGACGAACGCTTCAACCTAGAAGAACAAAATTTGGTGAGCCAAGTGGGATTTGTGGACTTGTCATTACCACCACGTATCATCAAGATTGGGTGAAAAAATATTTGCTGATATTTCGGAAACTCGTTATTTCTTAGAAGCTTGACAACCCCTCTCAATGAAAGTGCTTTTCTACAGTCTGTGACTAGGGCGACTTGAAGAGAAAACAAACCATAGAAACAAAACTGAGAACTTATTTAATTTGTCAAGTTTCAAAAAGCTACTACAAACCATGTGGGATTTAGAGTTCCAAATTTATCTATCAATATAGGAGAGAACAGAGTGAAACCTAAATATAAAAACAGCTACTGTAGACGAACGCGTCAACGTAGAAGAACAAAATTTGGTGAGCCAAGTGGGATTTGTGTACTGATCATTACCACCAAGTATCATCAAGATTGGGTGAAAAAATATTTGCTTCTATTTCGGAAACTAGTTATTTCTTAGAAGCTTGGCAACCCCTCTCAATGAAAGTGCTTTTCCAAACTCTGTGCCTAGGGCTACTTGAAGATGAAACAAACCATAGAGACAAAACTGAGAACTCCTTTCTTTTGTCAAGTTTCAAAGAGCTACTACAAACCATGTTGAATTTAGTGTTCCAAATTTATCTATCTATATAGGAGAGAACAGAGAGAAAACTTAAAATATAAACTGCTACTGTAAACGATTGCTTCATCCTAGAAGAACAAAATTTGGTGAGCCAAGTGGGATTTGTGTACTGATCATTACCACCAAGTATCATCAGGATTGGGTGAAAAAATATTTGCTTGTATTTCGGAAACTCATTATTTCTTAGAAGCTTGGCAACCCCTCTCAATGAAAGTGCTTTTCCACAGTCTGTGCTTACGGCTACTTGATGCGGAAACAAACCATAGAGACAAAACTGAGAACTCCTTTCTTTTGTCAAGTTTCAAAGAGCTACTACAAATCATGTTGGGTTTAGAGTTCCAAATTCATCTATCTATATAGGAGAGAACAGAGTGAAACATAAAAATAAAAACTGCTACTGTAAACGAACGCTTCAACCTAGAAGAACAAAATTTGGTGAGCCAAGTGGGATTTGTGTACCGTTCATTACCACTAAGTATCATCAAGATTGGGTGAAAAAATATGTGCTGGTATTTCGGAAACTCGTTATTTCTTAAAAGCTTGGCAAACCCTCTCAATAAAAGTGCTTTTCCACAGTCTGTTCCTAGGGCGACTTCAAGAGGAAACAAACCACAGAGACAAAATTGAAAACTCCTTTACTTTATCAAGTTTCAAAGAGCTATTACACACCATGTTGGATTTAGAGTTCCATATTCATCTATCTATATAGGAGAGAACAGAGTGAAACCAAAAAATAAAAACTGCTACAGTAAACGAACGCTTCAACCTAGAAGAACAAAATTTGGTGAGCAAAGTGGGATTTGTGGACTTGTCATTACCACCACGTATCATCGAGATTGGGTGAAAAAATATTTGCTGCTATTTCTGAAACTCGTATTTTCTTGGAAGCTTGGCAACCCCTATCAATGAAAGTGCTCTTCCACAGTCTCTGCTTAAAGCTACTTGAAGCGGAAACAAACCATAGATACAAAACTGAGAACTCCTTTATTTCGTCACGTTTCAAAGAGCTATTACACACCATGTTGGATTTAGAGTTCCAAATTCATCTATCTATATAGGAGAGAAGAGAGTGAAACCTAAATATTAAATTGCTACTGTAGACGAACGCTTCAAAGTAGAAGAACAAAATTTGGTGAGCCAGGTGGGATTTTTGTACAGATCATTACCACCAAGTATCATCGACATTGGGTGAAAACATATTTGCTGTATTTCGGAAACTCGTTATTTCTTAGAAGCATGGCAACCCCTCTCAATGAAAGTGCTTTTCCACAGTCTGTGCCTAGGGCTACTTGAAGAGGAAACAAACCATAGAGACAAAACTCAGAACTCCTTTATTTTGTCAGGTTTCAAAGAGCTACTACAAACCATGTTGGATTTAGTGTTCCAAATTCATCTATATATACAGGAGAGAACAGAGGAAAACCTAAAAATATAAACTACTACTGTAAACGAATGCATCAACCTAGAAGAACAAAATTTGGTGAGTCAAGTGTGATTTGTTTACCGATCATTACCACCAAGTATCATCAAGATTGGGTGAGAAAATATTTGCTGGTATTTTGGAAACTCATTATTTCTTAGAAGCTTGCCAACCCCTCTCAATGAAAGTGCTTTTCCAGAGTCTGTTCCTAGGGCTAGTTTAAGAGTAAACAAACCATAGATACAAAACTGAGAACTCCTTTATTTTGTCAAGTTGTGAAAAGCTACGACAAACCATGTTGGATTTAGAGTTCCAAATTCATCTATCTATATAGGACAGAACAGACGGAAAACTAAAAATATAAAATGCTACTGTAAATGAATGCTTCATCCTAGAAGAACAAAATTTGGTGAGCCAAGTGGTATTTGTGTGCTGATCATTACCAGCAAGTATCATCAACATTGGGGGAAAAAATATTTGCTGGTATTTCGGAAACTCGTTATTTCTTAGATGCTTGGCAACCCCTCTCAATGAAAGTACTTTTCCACAGTCTGTGCCCAGGGCTGCTTTAAGAGGAAACAAACCATAGAGACAAAATTGAGAACTTCTTTATTTTGTCAAGTTTCAAAGAGGTACTACAAACCATGTTGGATTTAGCGTTCCAAATTCATCTATCTATATAAGAGAGAACAGAGTGAAACCTAAATATAAAAACTGCTACTGTAATCGAACGCTTCATCCTAGAAGAAGAAAATTTGTGGAGCCAAGTGGGATTTGTGGACTTGTCTATACCACCATGTATAATCAAGATTGGGTGAAAAAATATTTGCTGGAATTTCGAAACTTGCAATTTCTTGGAAGCTTAGCAACCCCTCTCAATTAAAGTGTTTCTTCACAGTCTCTGCTTAGGGCTACTTGAAGAGGAAACAAATCATAGAGACAAAACTGACAACACTTTTATTTTGTCAAGTTTCAAAGAGCTACTACAAACCAAGTTGGATTTAGTGTTCCAAATTCATCTATCTAACAGGAGAGAACAGAGGGAAACCTAAAAATATAAACTGCTACTGTAAACGAACGCTTCAAACTAGAAGAACAAAATTTGGTGCGTCAAGTGGGATTTGTTTACTGATTATGACCACCAAGTATCATCAAGATTGGGTGAGAAAATATTTGCTGTTATTTCGGAAACTCATAATTTCTTAGAAGCTTGGCAACCCCTCTCAATGAAGGTGCTTTTCCACAGTCTGTTCCTAGGGCTACTTGAAGAGTAAACAAACCATAGAGACAAAACTGAGAACTCTTTTATTTTGTCAAGTTTCAAAGAGCTACTACAAACCATGCTGGATTTACAATTCCAAATTCATCTATCTATATAGGAGAGAACAATTTAAATCTAAATATAAAAACTGCTACTGTAGACGAACGCTTCAACCTAGAAGAACAAAATTTGGTGAGCCAAGTGGGATTTGTGGACTTGTCATTACCACCACGTATCATCAAGATTGGGTGAAAAAATATTTGCTGATATTTCGGAAACTCGTTATTTCTTAGAAGCTTGACAACCCCTCTCAATGAAAGTGCTTTTCTACAGTCTGTGACTAGGGCGACTTGAAGAGAAAACAAACCATAGAAACAAAACTGAGAACTTATTTACTTTGTCAAGTTTCAAAAAGCTACTACAAACCATGTTGGATTTAGAGTTCCAAATTTATCTATCAATATAGGAGAGAACAGAGTGAAACCTAAATATAAAAACAGCTACTGTAGACGAACGCGTCAACGTAGAAGAACAAAATTTGGTGAGCCAAGTGGGATTTGTGTACTGATCATTACCACCAAGTATCATCAAGATTGGGTGAAAAAATATTTGCTTCTATTTCGGAAACTAGTTATTTCTTAGAAGCTTGGCAACCCCTCTCAATGAAAGTGCTTTTCCACACTCTGTGCCTAGGGCTACTTGAAGATGAAACAAACCATAGAGACAAAACTGAGAACTCCATTCTTTTGTCAAGTTTCAAAGAGCTACTACAAACCATGTTGAATTTAGTGTTCCAAATTTATCTATCTATATAGGAGAGAACAGAGAGAAAACTTAAAATATAAACTGCTACTGTAAACGATTGCTTCATCCTAGAAGAACAAAATTTGGTGAGCCAAGTGGGATTTGTGTACTGATCATTACCACCAAGTATCATCAGGATTGGGTGAAAAAATATTTGCTTGTATTTCGGAAACTCATTATTTCTTAGAAGCTTGGCAACCCCTCTCAATGAAAGTGCTTTTCCACAGTCTGTGCTTACGGCTACTTGATGCGGAAACAAACCATAGAGACAAAACTGAGAACTCCTTTCTTTTGTCAAGTTTCAAAGAGCTACTACAAATCATGTTGGGTTTAGAGTTCCAAATTCATCTATCTATATAGGAGAGAACAGAGTGAAACATAAAAATAAAAACTGCTACTGTAAACGAACGCTTCAACCTAGAAGAACAAAATTTGGTGAGCCAAGTGGGATTTGTGTACCGTTCATTACCACTAAGTATCATCAAGATTGGGTGAAAAAATATGTGCTGGTATTTCGGAAACTCGTTATTTCTTAAAAGCTTGGCAAACCCTCTCAATAAAAGTGCTTTTCCACAGTCTGTTCCTAGGGCGACTTCAAGAGGAAACAAACCACAGAGACAAAATTGAAAACTCCTTTACTTTATCAAGTTTCAAAGAGCTATTACACACCATGTTGGATTTAGAGTTCCATATTCATCTATCTATATAGGAGAGAACAGAGTGAAACCAAAAAATAAAAACTGCTACAGTAAACGAACGCTTCAACCTAGAAGAACAAAATTTGGTGAGCAAAGTGGGATTTGTGGACTTGTCATTACCACCACGTATCATCGAGATTGGGTGAAAAAATATTTGCTGCTATTTCTGAAACTCGTATTTTCTTGGAAGCTTGGCAACCCCTATCAATGAAAGTGCTCTTCCACAGTCTCTGCTTAAAGCTACTTGAAGCGGAAACAAACCATAGATACAAAACTGAGAACTCCTTTATTTCGTCACGTTTCAAAGAGCTATTACACACCATGTTGGATTTAGAGTTCCAAATTCATCTATCTATATAGGAGAGAAGAGAGTGAAACCTAAATATTAAATTGCTACTGTAGACGAACGCTTCAAAGTAGAAGAACAAAATTTGGTGAGCCAGGTGGGATTTTTGTACAGATCATTACCACCAAGTATCATCGACATTGGGTGAAAACATATTTGCTGTATTTCGGAAACTCGTTATTTCTTAGAAGCATGGCAACCCCTCTCAATGAAAGTGCTTTTCCACAGTCTGTGCCTAGGGCTACTTGAAGAGGAAACAAACCATAGAGACAAAACTCAGAACTCCTTTATTTTGTCAGGTTTCAAAGAGCTACTACAAACCATGTTGGATTTAGTGTTCCAAATTCATCTATATATACAGGAGAGAACAGAGGAAAACCTAAAAATATAAACTACTACTGTAAACGAATGCATCAACCTAGAAGAACAAAATTTGGTGAGTCAAGTGTGATTTGTTTACCGATCATTACCACCAAGTATCATCAAGATTGGGTGAGAAAATATTTGCTGGTATTTTGGAAACTCATTATTTCTTAGAAGCTTGCCAACCCCTCTCAATGAAAGTGCTTTTCCAGAGTCCTAGGGCTAGTTTAAGAGTAAACAAACCATAGATACAAAACTGAGAACTCCTTTATTTTGTCAAGTTGTGAAAAGCTACGACAAACCATGTTGGATTTAGAGTTCCAAATTCATCTATCTATATAGGAGAGAACAGACGGAAAACTAAAAATATAAAATGCTACTGTAAATGAATGCTTCATCCTAGAAGAACAAAATTTGGTGAGCCAAGTGGTATTTGTGTGCTGATCATTACCAGCAAGTATCATCAACATTGGGGGAAAAAATATTTGCTGGTATTTCGGAAACTCGTTATTTCTTAGATGCTTGGCAACCCCTCTCAATGAAAGTACTTTTCCACAGTCAGTGCCGAGGGCTGCTTTAAGAGGAAACAAACCATAGAGACAAAATTGAGAACTTCTTTATTTTGTCAAGTTTCAAAGAGGTACTACAAACCATGTTGGATTTAGAGTTCCAAATTCATCTATCTATATAAGAGAGAACAGAGTGAAACCTAAATATAAAAACTGCTACTGTAATCGAACGCTTCATCCTAGAAGAAGAAAATTTGTGGAGCCAAGTGGGATTTGTGGACTTGTCTATACCACCATGTATAATCAAGATTGGGTGAAAAAATATTTGCTGGAATTTCGGAAACTTGCAATTTCTTGGAAGCTTAGCAACCCCTCTCAATTAAAGTGTTTCTTCACAGTCTCTGCTTAGGGCTACTTGAAGAGGAAACAAATCATAGAGACAAAACTGAGAACACTTTTATTTTGTCAAGTTTCAAAGAGCTACTACAAACCAAGTTGGATTTAGTGTTCCAAATTCATCTATCTAACAGGAGAGAACAGAGGGAAACCTAAAAATATAAACTGCTACTGTAAACGAACGCTTCAAACTAGAAGAACAAAATTTGGTGCGTCAAGTGGGATTTGTTTACTGATTATGACCACCAAGTATCATCAAGATTGGGTGAGAAAATATTTGCTGTTATTTCGGAAACTCATAATTTCTTGGAAGCTTGGCAACCCCTCTCAATGAAGGTGCTTTTCCACAGTCTGTTCCTAGGGCTACTTGAAGAGTAAACAAACCATAGAGACAAAACTGAGAACTCTTTTATTTTGTCAAGTTTCAAAGAGCTACTACAAACCATGCTGGATTTACAATTCCAAATTCATCTATCTATATAGGAGAGAACAATTTAAATCTAAATATAAAAACTGCTACTGTAGACGAACGCTTCAACCTAGAAGAACAAAATTTGGTGAGCCAAGTGGGATTTGTGGACTTGTCATTACCACCACGTATCATCAAGATTGGGTGAAAAAATATTTGCTGATATTTCGGAAACTCGTTATTTCTTAGAAGCTTGACAACCCCTCTCAATGAAAGTGCTTTTCTACAGTCTGTGACTAGGGCGACTTGAAGAGAAAACAAACCATAGAAACAAAACTGAGAACTTATTTACTTTGTCAAGTTTCAAAAAGCTACTACAAACCATGTTGGATTTAGAGTTCCAAATTTATCTATCAATATAGGAGAGAACAGAGTGAAACCTAAATATAAAAACAGCTACTGTAGACGAACGCGTCAACGTAGAAGAACAAAATTTGGTGAGCCAAGTGGGATTTGTGTACTGATCATTACCACCAAGTATCATCAAGATTGGGTGAAAAAATATTTGCTTCTATTTCGGAAACTAGTTATTTCTTAGAAGCTTGGCAACCCCTCTCAATGAAAGTGCTTTTCCAAACTCTGTGCCTAGGGCTTCTTGAAGATGAAACAAACCATAGAGACAAAACTGAGAACTCCTTTCTTTTCTCACGTTTCAAAGAGCTACTACAAACCATGTTGAATTTAGTGTTCCAAATTTATCTATCTATATAGGAGAGAACAGAGAGAAAACTTAAAATATAAACTGCTACTGTAAACGATTGCTTCATCCTAGAAGAACAAAATTTGGTGAGTCAACTGAGATTGGTGTACCGATCATGACCACAAAGTATCATCAAGATTGGGTGAAAAAATATTTCCTGAAATTTCGGAAACTACTTATTTCTTAGAAGCTTGGCAAGCCCTCTCAATGAATGTGCTTTTCCACAGCCTCTGCTTAAGGCTACATGAATTGGAAAGAAATCATAGAGACAAAACTGAGAACTCCTTTATTTTGTCAAGTTTCAAAGAGCTACTACAAATCATGTTGGATTTAGAGTTCCAAATTCATCTATCTATATAGGAGAGACCAGAGGGAAAACTTAAAATATAAACTGCTACTGTAAACGAACGCTTCATCCTAGAAGAACAAAATTTGGTGAGTCAAGTGGGATTTTTGTACCGATCATGACCACAAAGTATCATCAAGATTGGGTGAAAAAATATTTGCTGAAATTTCGGAAACTACTTATTTCTTAGAAGCTTGGCAAACCCTCTCAATGAAAGTGCTTTTCCACAGTCTGAGCCTACGGCTACTTGAAGAGTAAACAAACCATAGAGACAAAACTGAGAACTCTTTTATTTTGTCAAGTTTCAAAGAGCTACTACAAACCATGTTGGATTTAGAGTTCCAAATTCATCTATCTATATAGGAGAGAACAGAGAGAAACCTAAATATAAAAACTGCTACTGTAGACGAACGCTTCAACCTAGAAGAACAAAATTTGGTGAGCAAAGTGGGATTTGGGTACTGATCATTACCACCAAGTATCATCAACATTGGGTGAAAAAATATTTGCTGGTATTCCGGAAACTCGTTATTTTTTAGAAGCTTGGCTACTCCTCTCAATGAAAGTGGTTTTCCACAGTCTGTGCCTAGGACTACTTGAAGAGGAAACAAACCATAGAGAAAAAAATGAGAACTCCTTTATTTTGTCAAGTTTCAAAGAGCTACAACAATCCAAGTTGGATTTAGGGTTCCAAATTCATCTATCAATATAGGAGAGAACAGAGTGAAACCTAAATATAAAAACTGCCACTGTAGACGAACACATCAACATCGAAGAACAAAATTTGGTGAGCCAAGTGGGATTTGTGTACTGACCATTACCAGCAAGTATCATCAAGATTGGGTGAAAAAATATTTGCTGGTATTTCGGAAACTCGTCATTTTTTAAAGGCTTGGCAACCCCTCTCAATGAAAGTGCTTTTCCACAGTCTGTGACTAGGGCGACTTGAAGAGGAAACAAACCATAGAGACAAAACTGAGAACTTATTTACTTTGTCAAGTTTCAAAGAGCTACTACAAACCATGTTGGATTTAGAGTTCCAAGTTTATCTATCAATATAGGAGAGAACAGAGTGAAACCTAAATATAAAAACTGCTACTGTAGACGAACGCGTCAACGTAGAAGAACACAATTTGGTGAGCCAAGTGGGATTTGTGTACTGATCATTACCACCAAGTATCATCAAGATTGGGTGAAAAAATATTTGCTTGTATTTCGGAAACTCGTTATTTCTTAGAAGCTTGGCAACCCCTCTCAATGAGAGTGCTTGTCCACACTCTGTGCCTAGGGCTATTTGAAGATGAAACAAACCTTAGAGACAAAACTGAGAACTCCTTTATTTGGTCAAGTTTCAAAGAGCTACTACAAACCATGTTGAATTTAGAGTTCCAAATTCATCTATCTATATAGGAGAGAACAGAGGGAAAACTTAAAATATAAACTGCTACTGTAAACGATTGCTTCATCCTAGAAGAACAAAATTTGGTGAGCCAAGTGGGATTTGTGTACTGATCATTACCACCAAGTATCATCAAGATTGGGTGAAAAAATATTTGCTGATATTTCGGAAACTCCTTATTTCTTAGAAGCTTGGCAACCCCTCTCAATGAAAGTGCTTTTCCACAGTATGTGCCTAGGGCTACTTAAAGAGTAAACAAACCATAGAGACAAAACTGAGAACTCCTTTATTTTGTCAAGTTTCAAAGAGCTACTACAAACCATGTTGGATTTAGGGTTCCAAATTCATCTATCTGTATAGGAGAGAACAGAGTGAAACCTAAAAATAAAAACTGCTACTGTAAACGAACGCTTCAACCTACAAGAAGAAAATTTGTGGAGCCAAGTGGGATTTGTGGACTTGTCTATACCACCACGTATCATCAAGATTGGGTGAAAAAATATTTGTGGGAATTTTGGAAACTCGCAATTTCTGGGAAGCTTGGCAACCCCTCTCAATGTAAGTGCTTTTCCACAGTCTGTGCTTACGGCTACTTGATGCGGAAACAAACCATAGGGACAAAACTGAGAACTCCTTTCTTTTGTCAAGTTTCAAAGATCTACTACAAATCATGTTGGATTTAGAGTTCCAAATTCATCTATCTATATAGGAGAGAACAGAGTGAAACCTAAAAATAAAAACTGCTACTGTAAACGAACGCTTCAACCTAGAAGAACAAAATTTGGTGAGCCAAGTGGGATTTGTGTACCGTTCATTACCACTAAGTATGATCAAGATTGGGTGAAAAAATATGTGCGGGTATTTCGGAAACTCGTTATTTCTTAGAAGCTTGGCAACCCCTCTCAATGAAAGTGCTTTTCCACACTCTGTGCCTAGGGCTACTTGAAGAGGAAACAAACCATAGAAAAAAACTGAGAACTCCTTTATTTTGTCAAGTTTCAAAGAGCTACTACAATCCATGTTGGATTTAGGGTTCCAAATTCATCTATCAATATAGGAGAGAACAGAGTGAAACCTAAATATAAAAACTGCTACTGTAGACGAACGCGTCAACGTAGAAGAACAAAATTTGGTGAGCCAAGTGGGATTTGTGTACTCATCATTACCACCACGTATCATCAAGATTGGGTTAAAAAATATTTGTTTGTATTTCGGAAACTCATTATTTCTTAGAAGCTTGGCAACCCCTCTCAATGAAAGTGCTTTTCCACAGTCTGTGCCTAGGGCTACTTGAAGAGGAAACAAACCATACAGACAAAACTGAGAACTCCTTTATTTTGTCAAGTTTCAAAGAGCTACTACAAACCATGGTGGATTTAGTGTTCCAAATTCATCTATCTATATAGGAGAGAACAGAGGGAAAACTTAAAATATAAACTGCTACTGTAAACGATTGCTTCATCCTAGAAGAACAAAATTTGGTGGGCCAAGTGGGATTTGTGTACTGATCATTACCACCAAGTATCATCAGGATTGGGTGAAAAAATATTTGCTTGTATTTCGGAAACTCATTATTTCTTAGAAGCTTGGCAATCCCTCTCAATGAAAGTGCTTTTCCACAGTCTGTGCTTACGGCTACTTGATGCGGAAACAAACCATAGAGACAAAACTGAGAACTCCTTTCTTTTGTCAAGTTTCAAAGAGCTACTACAAATCATGTTGGTTTTAGAGTTCCAAATTCATCTATCTATATAGGAGAGAACAGAGTGAAACATAAAAATAAAAACTGCTACTGTAAACGAACGCTTCAACCTAGAAGAACAAAATTTGGTGACCCAAGTGGGATTTGTGTACCGTTCATTACCACTAAGTATCATCAAGATTGGGTGAAAAAATATGTGCTGGTATTTCGGAAACTCGTTATTTCTTAAAAGCTTGGCAAACCCTCTCAATGAAAGTGCTTTTCCACAGTCTGTTCCTAGGGCGACTTCAAGAGGAAACAAACCACAGAGACAAAATTGAAAACTCCTTTACTTTATCAAGTTTCAAAGAGCTATTACACACCATTTTGGATTTAGAGTTCCATATTCATCTATCTATATAGGAGAGAACAGAGTGAAACCAAAAAATAAAAACTGCTACAGTAAACGAACGCTTCAACCTAGAAGAACAAAATTTGGTGAGCAAAGTGGGATTTGTGGACTTGTCATTACCACCACGTATCATCGAGATTGGGTGAAAAAATATTTGCTGCTATTTCTGAAACTCGTATTTTCTTGGAAGCTTGGCAACCCCTATCAATGAAAGTGCTCTTCCACAGTCTCTGCTTAAAGCTACTTGAAGCGGAAACAAACCATAGATACAAAACTGAGAACTCCTTTATTTTGTCACGTTTCAAAGAGCTATTACACACCATGTTGGATTTAGAGTTCCAAATTCATCTATCTATATAGGAGAGAAGAGAGTGAAACCTAAATATTAAATTGCTACTGTAGACGAACGCTTCAAAGTAGAAGAACAAAATTTGGTGAGCCAGGTGGGATTTTTGTACAGATCATTACCACCAAGTATCATCGACATTGGGTGAAAACATATTTGCTGTATTTCGGAAACTCGTTATTTCTTAGAAGCATGGCAACCCCTCTCAATGAAAGTGCTTTTCCACAGTCTGTGCCTAGGGCTACTTGAAGAGGAAACAAACCATAGAGACAAAACTCAGAACTCCTTTATTTTGTCAGGTTTCAAAGAGCTACTACAAACCATGTTGGATTTAGTGTTCCAAATTCATCTATATATACAGGAGAGAACAGAGGAAAACCTAAAAATATAAACTACTACTGTAAACGAATGCATCAAACTAGAAGAACAAAATTTGGTGAGTCAAGTGTGATTTGTTTACCGATCATTACCACCAAGTATCATCAAGATTGGGTGAGAAAATATTTGCTGGTATTTTGGAAACTCATTATTTCTTAGAAGCTTGCCAACCCCTCTCAATGAAAGTGCTTTTCCAGAGTCTGTTCCTAGGGCTAGTTTAAGAGTAAACAAACCATAGATACAAAACTGAGAACTCCTTTATTTTGTCAAGTTGTGAAAAGCTACGACAAACCATGTTGGATTTAGAGTTCCAAATTCATCTATCTATATAGGAGAGAACAGACGGAAAACTAAAAATATAAAATGCTACTGTAAATGAATGCTTCATCCTAGAAGAACAAAATTTGGTGAGCCAAGTGGGATTTGTGTGCTGATCATTACCAGCAAGTATCATCAACATTGGGGGAAAAAATATTTGCTGGTATTTCGGAAACTCGTTATTTCTTAGATGCTTGGCAACCCCTCTCAATGAAAGTACTTTTCCACAGTCTGTGCCCAGGGCTGCTTTAAGAGGAAACAAACCATAGAGACAAAATTGAGAACTTCTTTATTTTGTCAAGTTTCAAAGAGGTACTACAAACCATGTTGGATTTAGAGTTCCAAATTCATCTATCTATATAAGAGAGAACAGAGTGAAACCTAAATATAAAAACTGCTACTGTAATCGAACGCTTCATCCTAGAAGAAGAAAATTTGTGGAGCCAAGTGGGATTTGTGGACTTGTCTATACCACCATGTATCATCAAGATTGGGTGAAAAAATATTCGCTGGAATTTCGGAAACTTGCAATTTCTTGGAAGCTTAGCAACCCCTCTCAATTAAAGTGTTTCTTCACAGTCTCTGCTTAGGGCTACTTGAAGAGGAAACAAATCATAGAGACAAAACTGACAACACTTTTATTTTGTCAAGTTTCAAAGAGCTACTACAAACCAAGTTGGATTTAGTGTTCCAAATTCATCTATCTAACAGGAGAGAACAGAGGGAAACCTAAAAATATAAACTGCTACTGTAAACGAACGCTTCAAACTAGAAGAACAAAATTTGGTGCATCAAGTGGGATTTGTTTACTGATTATGACCACCAAGTATCATCAAGATTGGGTGAGAAAATATTTGCTGTTATTTCGGAAACTCATAATTTCTTAGAAGCTTGGCAACCCCTCTCAATGAAGGTGCTTTTCCACAGTCTGTTCCTAGGGCTACTTGAAGAGTAAACAAACCATAGAGACAAAACTGAGAACTCTTTTACTTTGTCAAGTTTCAAAGAGCTACTACAAACCATGCTGGATTTACAATTCCAAATTCATCTATCTATATAGGAGAGAACAATTTAAATCTAAATATAAAAACTGCTACTGTAGACGAACGCTTCAACCTAGAAGAACAAAATTTGGTGAGCCAAGTGGGATTTGTGGACTTGTCATTACCACCACGTATCATCAAGATTGGGTGAAAAAATATTTGCTGGTATTTCGGAAACTCGTTATTTCTTAGAAGCTTGACAACCCCTCTCAATGAAAGTGCTTTTCTACAGTCTGTGACTAGGGCGACTTGAAGAGAAAACAAACCATAGAAACAAAACTGAGAACTTATTTACTTTGTCAAGTTTCAAAAAGCTACTACAAACCATGTTGGATTTAGAGTTCCAAATTTATCTATCAATATAGGAGAGAACAGACTGAAACCTAAATATAAAAACAGCTACTGTAGACGAACGCGTCAACGTAGAAGAACAAAATTTGGTGAGCCAAGTGGGATTTGTGTACTGATGATTACCACCAAGTATCATCAAGATTGGGTGAAATAATATTTGCTTCTATTTCGGAAACTAGTTATTTCTTAGAAGCTTGGCAACCCCTCTCAATGAAAGTGCTTTTCCAAACTCTGTGCCTAGGGCTACTTGAAGATGAAACAAACCATAGAGACAAAACTGAGAACTCCTTTCTTTTGTCAAGTTTCAAAGAGCTACTACAAACCATGTTGAATTTAGTGTTCCAAATTTATCTATCTATATAGGAGAGAACAGAGAGAAAACTTAAAATATAAACTGCTACTGTAAACGATTGCTTCATCCTAGAAGAACAAAATTTGGTGAGTCAACAGGGATTGGTGTACCGATCATGACCACAAAGTATCATCAAGATTGGGTGAAAAAATATTTCCTGAAATTTCGGAAACTACTTATTTCTTAGAAGCTTGGCAAGCCCTCTCAATGAAAGTGCTTTTCCACAGCCTCTGCTTAAGGCTACATGAATTGGAAAGAAATCATAGAGACAAAACTGAGAACTCCTTTATTTTGTCAAGTTTCAAAGAGCTACTACAAATCATGTTGGATTTAGAGTTCCAAATTCATCTATCTATATAGGAGAGACCAGAGGGAAAACTTAAAATATAAACTGCTACTGTAAACGAACGCTTCATCCTAGAAGAACAAAATTTGGTGAGTCAAGTGGGATTTTTGTACCGATCATGACCACAAAGTATCATCAAGATTGGGTGAAAAAATATTTGCTGAAATTTCGGAAACTCGTTATTTCTTAAAAGCTTGGCAAACCCTCTCAATGAAAGTGCTTTTCCACAGTCTGAGCCTACGGCTACTTGAAGAGTAAACAAACCATAGAGACAAAACTGAGAACTCTTTTATTTTGTCAAGTTTCAAAGAGCTACTACAAACCATGTTGGATTTAGAGTTCCAAATTCATCTATCTATATAGGAGAGAACAGAGAGAAACCTAAATATAAAAACTGCTACTGTAGACGAACGCTTCAACCTAGAAGAACAAAATTTGGTGAGCAAAGTGGGATTTGGGTACTGATCATTACCACCAAGTATCATCAACATTGGGTGAAAAAATATTTGCTGGTATTCCGGAAACTCATTATTTCTTAGAAGCTTGGCTAGTCCTCTCAATGAAAGTGGTTTTCCACAGTCTGTGCCTAGGACTACTTGAACAGGAAACAAACCATAGAGAAAAAACTGAGAACTCCTTTATTTTGTCAAGTTTCAAAGAGCTACAACAATCCAAGTTGGATTTAGGGTTCCAAATTCATCTATCAATATAGGAGAGAACAGAGTGAAACCTAAATATAAAAACTGCTACTGTAGACGAACACATCAACCTAGAAGAACAAAATTCGGTGAGCCAAGTGGGATTTGTGTACTGACCATTACCAGCAAGTATCATCAAGATTGGGTGAAAAAATATTTGCTGGTATTTCGGAAACTCGTTATTTCTTAAAGGCTTGGCAACCCCTCTCAATGAAAGTGCTTTTCCACAGTCTGTGACTAGGGCGACTTGAAGAGGAAACAAACCATAGAGACAAAACTGAGAACTTATTTACTTTGTCAAGTTTCAAAGAGCTACTACAAACCATGTTGGATTTAGAGTTCCAAGTTTATCTATCAATATAGGAGAGAACAGAGTGAAACCTAAATATAAAAACTGCTACTGTAGACGAACGCGTCAACGTAGAAGAACACAATTTGGTGAGCCAAGTGGGATTTGTGTACTGATCATTACCACCAAGTATCATCAAGATTGGGTGAAAAAATATTTGCTTGTATTTCGGAAACTCGTTATTTCTTAGAAGCTTGGCAACCCCTCTCAATGAGAGTGCTTGTCCACACTCTGTGCCTAGGGCTATTTGAAGATGAAACAAACCATAGAGACAAAACTGAGAACTCCTTTATATGGTCAAGTTTCAAAGAGCTACTACAAACCATGTTGAATTTAGAGTTCCAAATTCATCTATCTATATAGGAGAGAACAGAGGGAAAACTTAAAATATAAACTGCTACTGTAAACGATTGCTTCATCCTAGAAGAACAAAATTTGGTGAGCCAAGTGGGATTTGTGTACTGATCATTACCACCAAGTATCATCAAGATTGGGTGAAAAAATATTTGCTGATATTTCGGAAACTCCTTATTTCTTAGAAGCTTGGCAACCCCTCTCAATGAAAGTGCTTTTCCACAGTATGTGCCTAGGGCTACTTAAAGAGTAAACAAACCATAGAGACAAAACTGAGAACTCCTTTATTTTGTCAAGTTTCAAAGAGCTACTACAAACCATGTTGAATTTAGAGTTCCAAATTCATCTATCTATATAGGAGAGAACAGAGGGAAAACTTAAAATATAAACTGCTACTGTAAACGATTGCTTCATCCTAGAAGAACAAAATTTGGTGAGCCAAGTGGGATTTGTGTACTGATCATTACCACCAAGTATCATCAAGATTGGGTGAAAAAATATTTGCTGATATTTCGGAAACTCCTTATTTCTTAGAAGCTTGGCAACCCCTCTCAATGAAAGTGCTTTTCCACAGTATGTGCCTAGGGCTACTTAAAGAGTAAACAAACCATAGAGACAAAACTGAGAACTCCTTTATTTTGTCAAGTTTCAAAGAGCTACTACAAACCATGTTGGATTTAGGGTTCCAAATTCATCTATCTGTATAGGAGAGAACAGAGTGAAACCTAAAAATAAAAACTGCTACTGTAAACGAACGCTTCAACCTACAAGAAGAAAATTTGTGGAGCCAAGTGGGATTTGTGGACTTGTCTATACCACCACGTATCATCAAGATTGGGTGAAAAAATATTTGTGGGAATTTTGGAAACTCGCAATTTCTGGGAAGCTTGGCAACCCCTCTCAATGTAAGTGCTTTTCCACAGTCTGTGCTTACGGCTACTTGATGCGGAAACAAACCATAGGGACAAAACTGAGAACTCCTTTCTTTTGTCAAGTTTCAAAGAGCTACTACAATCCATGTTGGATTTAGGGTTCCAAATTCATCTATCAATATAGGAGAGAACAGAGTGAAACCTAAACATAAAAACTGCTACTGTAGACGAACGCCTCAACGTAGCAGAACAAAATTTGGTGAGCCAAGTGGGATTTGTGTACTCATCATTACCACCACGTATCATCAAGATTGGGTTAAAAAATATTTGTTTGTATTTCGGAAACTCATTATTTCTTAGAAGCTTGGCAACCCCTCTCAATGAAAGTGCTTTTCCACAGTCTGTGCCTAGGGCTACTTGAAGAGGAAACAAACCATACAGACAAAACTGAGAACTCCTTTATTTTCTCAAGTTTCAAAGAGCTACTACAAACCATGATGGATTTAGTGTTCCAAATTCATCTATCTATATAGGAGAGAACAAAGTGAAAATTAAATATAAAAACTGCTACTGTAGACGAAAGCTTCATTCTGGAAGAACAAAATTTGGTGAGCCAAGTCGGATTTGTGGACTTGTCATTACCACCACGTATCATCAAGATGGGTTTAAAAAATATTTGCTGGTATTTCGGAACTCGTAATTGATTGGAAGCTTGGCAACACCTTTAATGAAAGTGCTTTTCCACAGTCCCTGCTTAAGGCTACATGAATTAAAACCAAATCATAGAGACAAAACTGAGAACTCTTTTATTTTGTCAAGTTTCAAAGAGCTACTACAAACCATGTTGGATTTAGAATTCCATATTCATCTATCTATATAGGAGAGAACAGAGGGAAAGCTAAAAATATAAACTGCTACTGTAAACCAACGCTTCATCCTAGAAGAGCAAAATTTGGTGAGTCAAGTGGGATTTGTGTCTCGATCATGAGCACCAAGAATCATCAAGATTCGTTGAAAAAATATTTGCTGATATTTCGGAAACATGTTATGTCTTAGAAGCTTGGCAACCCCTCTCAATGAAAGTGCTTTTCCACAGTCTGTGACTAGGGCTACTTGAAGAGGAAACAAACCATAGAGACAAAACTGAGAACTCCTTTATTTTGTCATGTTTCAAAGAGCTACTAAAAACCATGTTGGATTTAGAGTTCCAAATTCATCTGTATTTATAGGAGAGAACAGAGGGAAAACTAAAAATATAAACTGCTACTGTAAACGAACGCTTCATCCTAGAAGAACAATATTTGGTGAGCCGAGTGGGATTTGTGTACTGATCATTACCACCAAGTATCATCAACATTGGGAGAATAAATATTTGCTGGTATTTCGGAAACTCGTTATTTCTTAGAAGCTTGGCAACCCATGTCAATGAAAGTGCTTTTCCACCGTATATGCCTATGGCTACTTGAAGAGGAAACAAACCATAGAGACAAAACTGAGAACTCCTTTATTTTGTCAAGTTTCAAAGAGCTACTACAAACCATGTTGGATTTAGAATTCCATATTCATCTATCTATATAGGAGAGAACAGAGTGAAACCAAAAAATAAAAACTGCTACAGTAAACGAACGCTTCAACCTAGAAGAACAAAATTTGGTGAGCAAAGTGGGATTTGTGGACTTGTCATTACCACCACGTATCATCGAGATTGGGTGAAAAAATATTTGCTGCTATTTCTGAAACTCGTATTTTCTTGGAAGCTTGGCAACCCCTATCAATGAAAGTGCTCTTCCACAGTCTCTGCTTAAAGCTACTTGAAGCGGAAACAAACCATAGATACAAAACTGAGAACTCCTTTATTTTGTCACGTTTCAAAGAGCTATTACACACCATGTTGGATTTAGAGTTCCAAATTCATCTATCTATATAGGAGAGAAGAGAGTGAAACCTAAATATTAAATTGCTACTGTAGACGAACGCTTCAACCTAGAAGAACAAAATTTGGTGAGCCAGGTGATTTTTGTACAGATCATTACCACCAAGTATCATCGACATTGGGTGAAAAAATATTTGCTGTATTTCGGAAAATCGTTATTTCTTAGAAGCATGGCAACCCCTCTCAATGAAAGTGCTTTTCCACAGTCTGTGCCTAGGGCTACATGAAGAGGAAACAAACCATAGAGACAAAACTCAGAACTCCTTTATTTTGTCAGGTTTCAAAGAGCTACTACAAACCACGTTGGATTTAGTGTTCCAAATTCATCTATATATACAGGAGAGAACAGAGGAAAACCTAAAAATATAAACTACTACGGTAAACGAATGCATCAACCTAGAAGAACAAAATTTGGTGAGTCAAGTGTGATTTGTTTACCGATCATTACCACCAAGTATCATCAAGATTGGGTGAGAAAATATTTGCTGGTATTTTGGAAACTCATTATTTCTTAGAAGCTTGCCAACCCCTCTCAATGAAAGTGCTTTTCCAGAGTCTGTTCCTAGGGCTACTTGAAGAGTAAACAAACCATAGATACAAAACTGAGAACTCCTTTATTTTGTCAAGTTGTGAAAAGCTACGACAAACCATGTTGGATTTAGAGTTCCAAATTCATCTATCTATATAGGAGAGAACAGAGGGAAAACTAAAAATATAAAATGCTACTGTAAACGAACGCTTCATCCTAGAAGAACAAAATTTGGTGAGCCAAGTGGGATTTGTGTACTGATCATTACCAGCAAGTATCATCAACATTGGGGGAAAAAATATTTGCTGGTATTTCGGAAACTCGTTATTTCTTAGATGCTTGGCAACCCCTCTCAATGAAAGTGCTTTTCCACCGTATGTGCCTAGGGCTACTTGAAGAAGAAACAAACCATAGAGACAAAATTGAGATCTCCTTTATTTTGTCAAGTTTCAAAGACCTATTACAAACCATGTTGGATTTAGAATTCCATATTCATCTATCTATATAGGAGAGAACAGAGTGAAACCAAAAAATAAAAACTGCTACTGTAAACGAACGCTTCAACCTAGAAGAACAAAATTTGGTGAGCAAAGTGGGATTTGTGGACTTGTCATTACCACCACGTATCATCAAGATTGGGTGAAAAAATATTTGCTGCTATTTCGGAAACTTGTATTTTCTTGGAAGCTTGGCAACACCTATCAATGAAAGTGCTCTTCCACAGTCTCTGCTTAAAGCTACTTGAAGCGGAAACAAATCATAGATACAAAACTGAGAACTCCTTTATTTTGTCAAGTTTCAAAGAGCTATTACACACCATGTTAGATTTAGAGTTCCAAATTCATCTATCTATATACGAGAGAAGAGAGTGAAACCTAAATATTAAAATTGCTATTGTAGACGAACGCTTCAAGGTAGAAGAACAAAATTTGGTGAGCCAGGTGGGATTTGTGTATAGATTATTACCACCAAGTATCATCGACATTGGGTTAAAAAATATTTGCTGGTATTTCGGAAACTCGTTATTTCTTAGAAGCTTGGCAACCCCTCTCAATGAAAGTGCTTTTCCAGAGTCTGTGCCTAGGGCTACTTGAAGAGGAAACAAACCATAGAGACAAAACTGAGAACTCCATTCTTTTGTCAAGTTTCAAAGAGCTACTACAAACCATGTTGGATTTAGAGTTCCAAATTCATCTATCTATATAGGAGAGAACAGAGTGAAACCTAAAAATTAAAACTGCTACTGTAAACGAATGCTTCAACCTAGAAGAACAAAATTTGGTGAGCCAAGTGGAATTTGTGTACTTGTCATTACCACCACGTATGATCAAGATTGGGTGAAAAAATATCTGCTGGTATTTCGGATACTCGTAATTTCTTGGAAGCTTGGCAACCCCTTTCAATGAAAGTGCTTTTTCAAATTCTCGGCTTAGGGCTACTTGAAGAGAAAACAAATCATAGAGACAAAACTGGGAACTCCTTTATTTTGTCAAGTTTCAAAGAGCTACTACAAACCATGGTGGATTTAGAGTTCCAAATTCATCTATCTATATAGGAGAGAACAGAGGGAAAACTAAAAATATAAACTGCTACTGTAAGCCAACGCTTCATCCTAGAAGAACAAAATTTGGTGAGTCAAGTGGGATTTGTGTACCGATCATGACCACCAAGTATCATCAAGATTGGGTGAAAAAATATTTGCTGTTATTTCGGAAACTCGTTATTTCTTAGAAGCTGGGCAACCCCTCTCAATGAAAGTGCTTTACCACAGTCTGTTCCTAGGGCTACTTGAAGATGAAACAAACCATAGAGACAAAACTGAGAACTCCTTTATTTTGTCAAGTTTCAAAGAGCCACTACAAACCATGTTGCATTTAGAGTTCCAAATTCATCTATCTATATAGCAGAGAACAGAGTGAAACCTAAACATAAAAACTGCTACTGTAGACGAACGCTTCAACCTAGAAGAATAGAATTTGGTGAGCCAAGTGGGATTTGTGTACTTGTCCTTACCACCAAGTATCGTCAAGATTTGGTGAAAAAATATTTGCTGGAATTTCGGAATCTCGTAATTTCTGGGAAGCTTGGCAACCCCTTTCAATGTAAGTGCTTTTCCACAGTCTCTGCTTAGGGCTACGTGAAGCGGAAACAAATAATAGAGACAAAACTGAGAACTCCTTTATTTTTTCAAGTTTCAAAGGGCTACTACAAACCACGTTGGATTTAGAGTTCCAAATTCATCTTTCTCTATAGGAGAGAACAGAGTGAAACCTAAATATAAAACCTGCTACTGTAGACGAACGCTTCCACCTAGAAGAACAAAATTTGGTGAGCCAAGTGGGAATTTTGAACCGATCATTACCACCAAGTATCATCAAGATTGGGTGAAAAAATATTTGCTGGTATTTCGGAAACTCGTTATTTCTTGGAAGTTTGGCAACCCCTCTCAATGAAAGTGCTTTTCCACAGTCTGTGCCTAGGGCTACTTGAAGACAAAACAAACCACAGAGACAAAATTGAGAACTCTTTTATTTTGTAAAGTTTCAAATAGCTACTACAAACCATGTTGGATTTAGATTTCCAAATTCATCTATCAATATAGGAGAGACCAGAGTGAAACCTAAATATAAAAAAAGCTACTGTAGACGAACGCGTCAACGTAGAAGAACAAAATTTGGTGAGCCAAGTGGGATTAGTGGACTTGTCATTACCACCACGTATCATCAAGGTTGGGTGAAAAAATATTTGCTGGTATTTCTGAACCTCGTAATTTCTTGGAAGCTTGGCAACCCCTCTCAATGAAAGTGCTTTTCCACAGTCTCTGCTTAGGGCTACTTGAAGCGGAAACAAATCATAGAGAGAAAACTGAGAACTCCTTTACATTGACAAGTTTCAAAGAGCTACTACAAACCATGTTGGATTTAGAGTTCCAAATTCATCTATCTATATAGCAGAGAACAGAGTGAAACCTAAATATAAAAACTGCTACTGTAAATGAACGCTTCAACCTAGAAGAACAATATTTGGTGAACCAAGTGGGATTTCTGGACTTGTCATTACCACCAGGTATCATCAAGATTGGGTAAAAAAATATTTGCTGGTATTTCTGAACCTCGTAATTTCTTGGAAGCTTGGCAACCCCTCTCAATGAAAGTGCTTTTCCTCAGTCTCTGCTTAGGGCTACTTGAAGAGGAAACAAATCATAGAGAGAAAACGAGAACTCCTTTATTTTGTCAAGTTTCAAAGAGCTACTACAAACCATGTTGGATTTAGAGTTCCAAATTCATCTGTCTATATAGGAGAGAACAGAGTGAAACCTAAATATAAAAACTGCTACGGTAGACGAACGCTTCAACCTAGAAGAACAAAATTTGGTGAGCCAAGTGGGATTTTTGAACCGATCATTACAACCAAGTATCATCAAGATTGGGTGAAAAAATCTTTGCTGGAATTTCGGAAACTCGTTATTTCTTGGAAGTTTGGCAACCCCTCACAATGAAAGTGCTTTTCCACAGTCTGTGCCTAGGGCTACTTGAAGAGGAAACAAACCATAGAGACAAAACTGAGAACTTCTTTATTTTCTCAAGTTTCAAAGAGCTACTACAAACCATGTTGCATTTAGAGTTCCAAATTCATCTATCTATATAGGAGAAAACAGAGTGAAACCTAAATATATAAAAGGCTACTGTAGACGAACGCTTCAACCTAGAAGAACACAATTTGGTGAGCCAAGTGGGATTTGTGTACTGATCATTACAACCAAGTATCATCAAGATTGGGTTAAAAAATACTTGCTGGTATTTTGGAAACTCGTTATTTCGTAGAAGCTTGGCAACCTTTCTCAATGAAAGTGCTTTTCCACAGTCTGTGCCTAGTGCTACATGAAGAATAAACAAACCATAGAGACAAAACTGAGAACTCCTTTATTTTTTCAAGTTTCAAAGAGCTACTACAAACCATGTTGGATATAGAGTCCCAAATTCATCTATCTATATAGGAGAGAACAGAGTGAAACCAAAAATAAAAAGTGCTATTGTAAACGAACGCTTCAGCCTAGAAGAACAAAATTTGGTGAGCCCAGTGGGATTTGTGTACTGATCATTACCACGAAGTATCATCAAGATAGGTGAAAAAATATTTGCTGGTATTTCGGAAAATCTTTATTTCTTAGAATCTTGGCAACCACTCTCAATGAAAGTGCTTTTCCATAGTCTGTGCCTAGGGCTACTTGAAGCGGAAACAAATCATAGAGACAAAACTGAGACGTCCTTTATTTGTTCAAGTTTCAAAGAGCTATTACAAACCATGTTGGATTTAGAGTTCCAAATTCATCTATCTATATAGGAGAGAACAGAGTGAAACCCAAATATAAAAACTGCTACTGTAGACGAACACTTCTGACTAGAAGAACAAAATTATGTGAGCCAAGTGGGATTTGTGTACTGATCATTACCACCAAGTATCATTAAGATAGGTGAAAAAATATTTGCTGGTATTTCGGAAACTCGTTATTTCTTAGAAGCTTGGCAACCCCTCTCAATTAAAGTGCTTTTCCAAGGTCTGTGCCTAGGGCTACTTGAAGAGGAAACAAACCATAGAGACAAAACTGAGAACTCCTTTATTTTGTCAAGTTTCAAAGAGCTACTACAAACCATGTTGGATTTAGAATTCCAAATCATCGATCTATCTATATTAGAGAACAGAGTGAAACATAAAAATAAAAACTGCTATTGTAAATGAACGCTTCAACCTAGAAGAACAAAAATTTGATGAGCCAAGTGGGATTTGTGTACTGTCATTACCACCACGTATCATCAAGATTAGGTGAAAAAATTTTTGCTGGTATTTCGGACTCGTAATTTCTTGGAAGCTTGGCAACCCCTCTCAATGAAAGTGCTTTTCCACAGTCTCTGCATAGGGCTACTTGAAGCGGAAACAAACCATTCAGACAAAACTGAGAACTCCTTTATTTTGTCAAGTTTCAAAGAGCGACTACACACCATGTTGTATTTAGAGTTCCAAATTATTCTATCTATATTGGAGAGAACAGAGGGAAACCTAAATATAAAAACTGCTACTGTCGACGAACGCTTCAACCTAGAAGAACAAAATTTGGTGAGCCAAGTGGCATTTGTGTACTGATCATTACCACCAAGTATCATCAAAATTGGATGAAAAAATTTTTGCTGGTATTTCTGAAACTCGTTATTTCTTGGAAGCTTGGCAACCCCTCTTAATGAAAGTGCTTTTCCACCGTCTGTGCTTGGGCTACTTGAAGAGGAAACAAACCATAGAGACAAAAGTGAGAACTCCTTTATTTTGTCAAGTTTCAAAGAGCTACTACACAACATGTTGGATTTAGAGTTCCAAATTCATCTATCAATATAGGAGAGAACAGAGGGAAACCTAAATATATAAACTGCTACTGTAAACGAACGCTTCAACCAAGAAGAACAAAATTTGGTGAGCCAAGTGGGATTTGTGTACTTGTCATTACCACCACGTATCATCAAGATTGGGTGAAAAAATATTTGCTGGTATTTCGGAAACTCGTTATTTCTTAGAAGCTTCCAACCCGTCTCAAGGAAAGTGGCTTTCCAAGGTCTGTGCCTCGGGCTACTTGAAAAGGAAACAAACCATAGAGACAAAACTGAGAACTCCTTTATTTTGTCAAGTTTCAAAGATCTACTACAAACCATGTCGGATTTAGAGTTCCAAATTCATCTATCTATATAGGAGAGAACAGAGTGAAACCTAAAAATAAAAACTGCTTCTGTAAACGAACGCTTCAACCTAGAAGAACAAAATTTGGTGGGCGAAGTGAGATTTGTGTACTGATCATTACGACAGTGTATCATGAAGATTGGGTCTAAAAATATTTCCTGGTTTTTCAGAAACTCGTTATTTCTTAGAAGCTTGGCAACCCCTGTCAATGAAAGCGCTTTTCCACTGTATGTGCCAAGGCTACTTGAAGAGGAAACAAACCATAGAGACTAAACTGAGAACTCCTTTATTGTGTCAAATTTCAATGAGCAACTAAAAACCATGTTGGATTTAGACCTCCAAATTCATCTATCTATATAGGAGAGAAGAGAGTGAACCCTAAAAATAAAAACTGCCACTCTAAACGAACGCTTCAACCTAGAAGAAGAAAGTTTGGTGAGCCAACCGGGATTTGTGTACTGATCATTACCACCAAGTATCATCAAGATTGGGTGAAAAAATATTTGCTGGTATTTCGGAAACTCGTTATTTCTTAGAAGCTTGGCAACCCCTCTCAATGAAACTGCTTTTCCAGAGTCTGTGCCTAGGGCTACTTGAAGAGGAAACAAACCATAGAGACAAAACTGAGAACTCTTTATTTTGTCAAGTTTCGAAGATCTACTACAAACCAGGTTGGATTTAGAGTTCCAAATTCATCTATATATATAGGAGAGACCATAGTGAAACTTAAATATAAAAACTGCTTCTGTAAACGAACGCTTCAACCTAGAAGAACAAAATCTGGTGGGCGAAGTGAGATTTGTGTACTGATCATTACGACAATGTATCATGAAGATTGGGTGAAAAAATATTTCCTGGTTTTTCAGAAACTCGTTATTTCTTAGAAGCTTGGCAACCCCTGTCAATGAAAGCGCTTTTCCACTGTATGTGCCAAGGCTACTTGAAGAGGAAACAAACCATAGAGACAAAACTGAGTACTCCTTTATTTTTTCAAGTTTCAAAGAGCTACTATAAACAATGTTGGATTTAGAGTTCCAAATTCATCTATCTATATAGGAGAGAACAGAGTGAAACCTAAAAATAAAAACTGCTAGTGTAAAGGAACGCTTCAAAATAGAAGAACAAAATTTGGTGAGCCACGTGGGATTTGTGTACTGATCATTACCCACAAGTATCATCTAGATTGGGTGAAAAAATATTTGCTGGTACTTCAGAAACTCGTTATTTCTTAGAAGCTTGGCAAACACTCTCAATGAAAGTGCTTTTCCATAGTCTGTGCCTAGGGCTACTTGAAGAGGAAACAAACCATAGAGACAAAACTGAGAACTCCTTTATTTTGTCAAGTTTCCAAGAGCTACTACAAACCATGTTGGATTTAGAATTCCAAATCATCTATCTATATAGGAGAGAACAGGGTGAAACAAAAAAATAAAAACTGCTATTGTAAATGAACGCTTCAACCGAGAAGAACAAAATTTGGTGAGCCACGTGGGATTTGTGTACTGTCATTACCACCACGTATCATCAAGATTAGGTGAAAAAATATTTGCTGGTATTTCGGAAACTCGTAATTTCTCGGAAGCTTGGCAACCCCTCTCAATGAAAGTGCTTTTCCACAGTCTCTGAATAGGGCTACTTGAGGCGGAAACAAACCATTCAGACAAAACTGAGAACTCCTTTATTTTGTCAAGTTTCAAAGAGCTACTACAAGCCATGTTGTATTGAGTGTTCCAAATTCATCTATCTATATAGGAGAGAACAGAGGAAACCTAAATATATAAACTGCTACTGTAGACGAACGCTTCTACCTAGAAGAACAAAATTCGGTGAGCCAAGTGGCATTTGTGTACTGATCATTACAACCAAGTAAAATCAAATTTGGATGAAAAAATATTTGCTGGTATTTCTGAAACTCGTTATGTCTTAGAAGCTTGGCAACCCCTCTTAATGAAAGTGCTTTTCCACCTTCTGTGCCTAGGGCTACTTGAAGAGGAAACAATCCATAGAAACAAAATTGAGAACTCCTTTATTTTGTCAAGTTTCAAAGAGCTACTACACAACATGTTGGATTTAGAGTTCCAAATTCATCTATCCATATAGGAGAGAACAGAGGGAAACCTAAATATATAAACTGCTACTGTAAACGAACACTTCAACCTAGAAGAAGAAAATTTGGTGAGCCAAGCCGAATTTGTGTACTGATCATTACCACCAAGAATCATCAAGATTGGGTGAAAAAATATTTGCTGGTATTTCAGAAACTCGTAATTTTTTGGAAGCTTGGCAACCCCTCTCAATGAAACTGCTTTTCCACAGTCTGTGCCTAGAGCTACTTGAAGAAGAAAAAACCATAGAGACAAAACTGAGAACTCCTTTATTTTGTCAAGTTTCAAAGATCTACTACAAACCAGGTTGGATTTAGAGTTCCAAATTCTTCTATCTATATAGGAGAGACCATAGTGAAACCTAAATATAAAAACTGCTACTGTAAACGAACGTTTCAACCTAGAAGAACAAAAGATGGTCAGCCAAGTGGGATTTGTGGACTTGTCATTACCACCACGTATCATCAAGATTGGGTGGAAAAATATTGGCTGGTATTTCGGAAACTTGTAATTTTTGGAAGCTTGGCAACCCCTCTGAATAAAAGTCCTTTTCCACAGTCTCTGCTTAGGACTACTTGAAGCGGAAACAAATCATAGAGAAAAAACTAAGAACTCCTTTATTTTTTCAAGTTTCAAAGAGCTACTACAAACCATGTTGGATTTAGAGTTCCAAATTCAACTATCTATATGGGAGAGAACAGAGTGAAACCCAAACATAAAAACTGCTACTGTAGACGAACGCTACAGCCTAGAGAACAAAATTTGGTGAGCCAAGTGAGATTTGTGTACTTGTCCTTACCACCAAGTATCATCAAGATTGGGTGAAAAAATATTTGCTGGTATTTCAGAAAATCGTTATTTCTTAGAATATTGGCAACCCCTCTCAATGAAAGTGCTTTTCCACAGTCTGTGCCACGGCTACTTGAAGACGAAACAAACCATAGAGACAAAACTGAGTACTCGTTTATTTTTTCAAGTTTCAAAAGGTACTACAAACCATGTTGGATTTAGAGTTCCAAATTCATCTATCTATGTAGGAGAGAACAGAGGGAAACCTAAATATTAAAACTGCTACTTTAGACGAACGGTTCAACCTAGAAGAACAAAATTTGGTGAGCCAAGTGAGATTTGTGTACCGATCGTCACCACCAAGTATCATCAAGATTGGGTGAAAAAATATTTGCTGGTATTTCGGAAACTCGTTATTTCTTAGAAGCTTGGCAACCCCTCTCAATGAAAGTGCTTTTCCACACTCTGTGCCTAGGGCTACTTGAAGAGGAAACAAACCATAGAGACAAAACTGAGAACTCCTTTATTTTTTCAAGTTTCAAAGAGCTACTACAAACCATGTTGGATTTAGAGTTCCAAATTCATCTATCTATATAGGAGAGAACAGAGTAAAACCGAAAATTAAAAACTGCTACTGTAGACTAATGCTTCAACCTAGAAGAACAAAATTTGGTGAGCCAAGTGGGATTTGTGTACTTGTCCTTACCACCAAGTATCATCAAGATTGGGTGAAAAAATATTTGCTGGTATTTCGGAAACTCGTAATTTCTTGGAAGCTTGGCAAACCCTCTCAATGAAAGTGCTTTTCCACAGTCTCTGCTTAGGGCTACTTGAAGCGGAAACAAATCATAGAGACAAAACTGAGAACTCCTTTATTTTGTCAAGGTTCAAAGAGCTACTACAAACCATGTTGGATTTAGAGTTCCAAATTCATCTATCTATATAGGAGAGAACAGAGTGAAACCTAAGTATAAAAATTGCTACTGTAGACGAACGCTTCAACTAGAAGAACAAAATTTGGTGAGCCAAGTGGGATTTGTGTACTGATCATCACCACCAAGTATCATCAAGATTGGATGAAAAAATTTTTACTGGTACTTCGGAAACTCGTTATTTCTTAGAAGCTTGTCAACCCCTCTCAATGAAAGTGCTTTTCCACAGTCTGTGTCTAGGGCTACTTGAAGAGGAAACAAACCATAGAGACAAAACTGAGAACTCCTTTGTTTTTTCAAGTTTCAAAGACCTACTGCAAACCATGTTGGATTTAGAGTTCCAAATTCAACTATCTATATAGCAGAGAACAGAGAGAAACCTAAATATAAAAACTGCTACTGTAGACGAACGCTTCAACCAGGAAGAACAAAATTTGGTGAGCCAAGTGGGATTTGTGTACCGATCATCACCACCAAGTATCATCAAGATTGGGTTAAAAAATATTTGCTGGTATTTCGGAAACTCGTAATTTCTTGGAAGCTTGGCAAACCCTCTCAAAGAAAGTGCTTTTCCACAGTCTCTGCTTAGGGCTACTTGAAGTGGAAACAAATCATAGAGACAAAACTGAGAACTCCTTTATTTTGTCAAGTTTCAAAGAGCTACTACAAACCATGGTGGATTTAGAGTTCCAAATTCATCTATCTATATAGCAGAGAACAGAGTGAAACCTAAATATAAAAACTGCTACTGTAGACGAACGCTTCAACCTAGAAGAACAAAATTTGGTGAGCCAAGTGGGATTTGTGTACCGATCATTACCCCCAAGTATCATTAAGATTGGGTGAAAAAATATTTGCTGGTATTTCGGAAACTCGTTATTTCTTAGAAGCTTGTCAACCCCTCTCAATGAAAGTCTTTTCCAGAGTCTGTGCATAGGGCTACTTGAAGAGGAAACAAACCATAGAGACAAAACTGAGAACTCCTTTATTTTTTCAATTTTCAAAGAGCTACTACAAATCATGTTGGATTTAGAGTTCCAAATTCATCTATCTATCTAGCAGAGAACAGAGTGAAACCTAAATATAAAAACTGCTACTGTAGACGAACGCTTCATCCTAGAAGAACAAAATTTGGTGAGCCAAGTGGGATTTGTTTACCGATCCTCACCACCAAGTATCATCAAGATTGGGTGAAAAAATATTTGCTGGTATTTTGGAAACTCGTTATTTCTTAGAAGCTTGGCAACCGCTCTCAATGAAAATGCTTTTCCACAGTCTGTGCCTAGGGCTACTTGAGGAGGAAACAAACCACAGAGACAAAACTGAGAACTCCTTTCTTTTGTCAAGTTTCAAAGAGCTACTACAAACAATGTTGGATTTAGAGTTCCAAATTCATCTATCTATATAGCAGAGAACAGAGTGAAACCTAAATATAAAAACTGCTACTGTAGACGAACGCTTCAACCTAGAAGAACAAAATTGGGTGAGCCAAGTGGGATTTGTGGACTTGTGATTACCATCACATATCATCAATTTGGGTTAAAAAATATTTGCTAGTATTTCGGAAACTCGTAATTTCTTGGAAGCTTGGCAACCCCCCTGAATGAAAGTGCTTTTCCACAGTCTCTGCTTAGGGCTACTTGAAGCGGAAAAAATCATAGAGACAAAACTGAGAACTCCTTTATTTTGTCAAGTTTCAAAGAGCTACTAAAAACCATATTGGATTTAGAGTTCCAAATTCATCTATCTATATAGGAGAGAACAGATTGAAACCTAAATATAAAAATTGCTACTGTAGACGAACGCTTCAACCTAGAAGAACAAAATTTGGTGAGCCAAGTGGGATTTGTGTACTTGTCCTTACCACCAAGTATCATCAAGATTGGGTGAAAAAATATTTGCTGTTATTTCGGAAACTCGTTATTTCTTAGAAGCTTGGCAACCCCTCTCAATGAAAGTGCTTTTCCACAGTCTGTGCCAGGGCTACTTGAAGAGGAAACAAACCATAGAGACAAAACTGAGAACTCCTTTATTTTGTCAAGTTTCAAAGACCTACTACAAACCATGTTCTATTTAGAGTTCCAAATTCATCTATCTATATAGGAGAGAACAGTGTGAACCCTAAAAATAAAAACTTCTACTGAAAACGAACGCATCAACCTAGACGAACAAAATTTGGTGAGCCCAGTGGGATTTGTGTCCTTGTCCTTACCACCAAGAATCATCAAGATTGGGTGAAAAAATATCTGCTGGTATTTCGAATACGCATTATTTCTTAGAAGCTTGGCAACCCCTCTCAATGAAAGTGCTTTTCCACAGTCTCTGCGTAGGGCTACTTGAAGCGGAAACAAATCATAGAGACAAAACTGAGAACTCCTTTATTTTGTCAAGTTTCAAAGAGCTACTACAAACCATGTTGGATTTAGAGTTCCAAATTCATCTATCTATATGAGAGAACAGAGTAAAACCTAAAAATAAAAACTGCTACTGTAGACGAACGCTTCAACCTAGAAGAACAAAATTTGGTGAGCCAAGTGAGATTTGTGTACTTGTCCTTACCACCAAGAATCATCAAGACTGGGTGAAAAAATATTTGCTGGTATTTCAGAAAATCGTTATTTCTTAGAACATTGGCAACCCCTCTCAATGAAAGTGCTTTTCCACAGTCTGTGCCATGGCTACTTGAAGAGGAAACAAACCATAGAGACATAACTGAGTACTCCTTTATTTTGTCAAGTTTCAAAGAGCTACTACAAACCATGTTGGATTTAGAGTTCCAAATTCATCTATCTATATAGGAGAGAACAGAGTAAAACCGAAAAATAAAAACTGCTACTGTAGACTAATGCTTCAACCTAGAAGAACAAAATTTGGTGAGCCAAGTGGGATTTGTGTACTTGTCCTTACCACCAAGTATCATCAAGATTGGGTGAAAAAATATTTGCTGGTATTTCGGAAACTCGTAATTTCTTGGAAGCTTGGCAAACCCTCTCAATGAAAGTGCTTTTCCACAGTCTCTGCTTAGGGCTACTTGAAGCGGAAACAAATCATAGAGACAAAACTGAGAACTCCTTTATTTTGTCAAGGTTCAAAGAGCTACTACAAACCATGTTGGATTTAGAGTTCCAAATTCATCTATCTATATAGGAGAGAACAGAGTGAAACCTAAGTATAAAAATTGCTACTGTAGACGAACGCTTCAACTAGAAGAACAAAATTTGGTGAGCCAAGTGGGATTTGTGTACTGATCATCACCACCAAGTATCATCAAGATTGGATGAAAAAATTTTTACTGGTACTTCGGAAACTCGTTATTTCTTAGAAGCTTGTCAACCCCTCTCAATGAAAGTGCTTTTCCACAGTCTGTGTCTAGGGCTACTTGAAGAGGAAACAAACCATAGAGACAAAACTGAGAACTCCTTTGTTTTTTCAAGTTTCAAAGACCTACTGCAAACCATGTTGGATTTAGAGTTCCAAATTCAAGTATCTATATAGCAGAGAACAGAGAGAAACCTAAATATAAAAACTGCTACTGTAGACGAACGCTTCAACCTAGAAGAACAAAATTTGGTGAGCCAAGTGGGATTTGTGTACCGATCATCACCACCAAGTATCATCAAGATTGGGTTAAAAAATATTTGCTGGTATTTCGGAAACTCGTAATTTCTTGGAAGCTTGGCAAACCCTCTCAAAGAAAGTGCTTTTCCACAGTCTCTGCTTAGGGCTACTTGAAGTGGAAACAAATCATAGAGACAAAACTGAGAACTCCTTTATTTTTTCAATTTTCAAAGAGCTACTACAAATCATGTTGGATTTAGAGTTCCAAATTCATCTATCTATATAGCAGAGAACAGAGTGAAACCTAAATATAAAAACTGCTACTGTAGACGAACGCTTCATCCTAGAAGAACAAAATTTGGTGAGCCAAGTGGGATTTGTTTACCGATCCTCACCACCAAGTATCATCAAGATTGGGTAAAAAAATATTTGCTGGTATTTTGGAAACTCGTTATTTCTTAGAAGCTTGGCAACCGCTCTCAATGAAAATGCTTTTCCACAGTCTGTGCCTAGGGCTACTTGAGGAGGAAACAAACCACAGAGACAAAACTGAGAACTCCTTTCTTTTGTCAAGTTTCAAAGAGCTACTACAAACAATGTTGGATTTAGAGTTCCAAATTCATCTATCTATATAGCAGAGAACAGAGTGAAACCTAAATATAAAAACTGCTACTGTAGACGAACGCTTCAACCTAGAAGAACAAAATTGGGTGAGCCAAGTGGGATTTGTGGACTTGTGATTACCATCACATATCATCAATTTGGGTTAAAAAATATTTGCTAGTATTTCGGAAACTCGTAATTTCTTGGAAGCTTGGCAACCCCCCTGAATGAAAGTGCTTTTCCACAGTCTCTGCTTAGGGCTACTTGAAGCGGAAAAAATCATAGAGACAAAACTGAGAACTCCTTTATTTTGTCAAGTTTCAAAGAGCTACTAAAAACCATATTGGATTTAGAGTTCCAAATTCATCTATCTATATAGGAGAGAACAGATTGAAACCTAAATATAAAAATTGCTACTGTAGACGAACGCTTCAACCTAGAAGAACAAAATTTGGTGAGCCAAGTGGGATTTGTGTACTTGTCCTTACCACCAAGTATCATCAAGATTGGGTGAAAAAATATTTGCTGTTATTTCGGAAACTCGTTATTTCTTAGAAGCTTGGCAACCCCTCTCAATGAAAGTGCTTTTCCACAGTCTGTGCCAGGGCTACTTGAAGAGGAAACAAACCATAGAGACAAAACTGAGAACTCCTTTATTTTGTCAAGTTTCAAAGACCTACTACAAACCATGTTCTATTTAGAGTTCCAAATTCATCTATCTATATAGGAGAGAACAGTGTGAACCCTAAAAATAAAAACTTCTACTGAAAACGAACGCATCAACCTAGACGAACAAAATTTGGTGAGCCCAGTGGGATTTGTGTCCTTGTCCTTACCACCAAGAATCATCAAGATTGGGTGAAAAAATATCTGCTGGTATTTCGAATACGCATTATTTCTTAGAAGCTTGGCAACCCCTCTCAATGAAAGTGCTTTTCCACAGTCTCTGCGTAGGGCTACTTGAAGCGGAAACAAATCATAGAGACAAAACTGAGAACTCCTTTATTTTGTCAAGTTTCAAAGAGCTACTACAAACCATGTTGGATTTAGAGTTCCAAATTCATCTATCTATATGAGAGAACAGAGTAAAACCTAAAAATAAAAACTGCTACTGTAGACGAACGCTTCAACCTAGAAGAACAAAATTTGGTGAGCCAAGTGAGATTTGTGTACTTGTCCTTACCACCAAGAATCATCAAGACTGGGTGAAAAAATATTTGCTGGTATTTCAGAAAATCGTTATTTCTTAGATCATTGGCAACCCCTCTCAATGAAAGTGCTTTTCCACAGTCTGTGCCATGGCTACTTGAGGAGGAAACAAACCATAGAGACATAACTGAGTACTCCTTTATTTTGTCAAGTTTCAAAGAGCTACTACAAACCATGTTGGATTTAGAGTTCCAAATTCATCTATCTATATAGGAGAGAACAGAGTAAAACCGAAAAATAAAAACTGCTACTGTAGACTAATGCTTCAACCTAGAAGAACAAAATTTGGTGAGCCAAGTGGGATTTGTGTACTTGTCCTTACCACCAAGTATCATCAAGATTGGGTGAAAAAATATTTGCTGGTATTTCATAAACTCGTAATTTCTTGGAAGCTTGGCAACCCGTCTCAATCAAAGTGCTTTTCCACAGTCTGTGCCAGGGCTACTTGAAAAGGAAACAAGCCATAGAGACAAAACTGAGAACTCCTTTATTTTGTCAATTTTCATAGAGATACTACAAACCATGTTGGATTTATAGTTCCAAATTCATCTATCTATATAGGAGAGAACAGAGTGAAACCTAAATATAAATATTCCTACTGTAGACGAACGCTTCACCTAGAAGAAGAAAATTTGGTGAGCCAAGTGGGATTTGTGTACTGATCATCACCACCAAGTATATTCAAGATTGAATGAAAAAATATTTGCTGGTATTTCGGAAACTCATTATTTCTTAGAAGCTTTTCAACCCCTCTCAATGAAAGTGCTTTTCCACAGTCTGTGCCTAGGGCTACTTGAAGAGGAAACAAACCATAGAGACAAAACTGAGAACTTCTTTATTTTTTGAAGTTTCAAAGAGCTACTACAAACCATGTTGGATTTAGAGTTCCATATTCATCTATCTATATAGCAGAGAACAGAGTGAAACCTAAACGTAAAAACTGTTACTGTAGACGAACGCTTCAACCAGGAAGAACAAAATTTGGTGAGCCTAGTGGGATTTGTGTACTTGTCCTTACCCCCAAGTATCATCAAGATTGGGTGAAAAAATATTTGCTGGTATTTCAGAAACTCGTAATTTCTTGGAAGCTTGGCAACCGCTCTCAATGAGAATGCTTTTCCACAGTCTGTGCCTAGGGCTACTTGAGGAGGAAAGAAACCACAGAGACAAAACTGAGAACTCTTTTATTTTGTCAAGTTTCAAATAGCTACTACAAACCCTGTTGGATTTAGAGTTCCAAATTCATCTATCTATTTAGGAGAGAACAGAGTGAAACCTAAATATAAAAACTGCTACTGAAGACGAACGCTTCAACCTAGAAGAACAAAATTTGGTGAGCGAAGTGGGATTTGTGAACCGATCATTACAACCAAGTATCATCAAGATTGGGTGAAAAAATATTTGCTGGTATTTCAGAAACTTGTTATTTCTTAGAAGCTTGGCAACCCCTCTCAATGAAAGTGCTTTTCACAGTCAGTGCCTAGGGCGACTTGAAGAGGAAACAATCCATAGAGACAAAACTGAGAACTTCTTTATTTTGACAAGTTTCAAAGAGCTGCTACAAACCATGTTCCATTTAGAGTGCCAAATTCATCTATCTATATAGGAGAGAACAGAGTGAAACCTAAAAATAAAAACTGCTACTGTAAACGAACGCTTCAACCTAGAAGAACAAAATTTGGAAAGCCAAGTGGGATTTGGGTACTGATCATTTCCACCAAGTATCAGCAAGATTCGGTGAAAAAATATTTGCTGGTATTTCGGAAACTCGATATTTCTTAAAAGCTTGGCAACCCCTCTCAATGAAAGTGCTTTTCCACAGTCTGTGCCTAGGACTACTTGAAGAGGAAAAAAAAACATAGAGACAAAACTGAGAACTCCTTTCTTTTGTCAAGTTTCAAAGAGCCACTACAAACCATGTTGGATTTAGAATTCCCAATTCATCTATCTATATAGCAGAGAACAGAGTGAAACCTAAACATAAAAACTGCTACTGTAGACGAACGCTTCAACCTGGAAGAACAGTATTTGGTGAGCCAGGTGGGATTTGTGTACTGATCATTACCACCAAGTATCATCAACATTGGGTGAAAAAAATATTTGCTGGTATTTCTGAAACTCATAATTTCTTGGAAGCTTGGCAACCCCTCTCAATGAAAGTGCTTTTCCACAGTCAGTGCCTAGGACTACTTAAAGAGGAAACAATCCATAGAGACAAAACTGAGACCTCCTGTATTTTTTCAAGTTTCAAAGAGCTACTACAAACCATGTAGGATTTAGAGTTCCAAATTCATCTATCTATATAGGAGAGAACAGAGTGAAACTTGAAAATAAAATCTGCTACTGTAAACGAATGCTTCAAATTACAAGAACAAAATTTGGTGAGCCAAGTGGGACTTTTGTACCGATCATTACCACCACGTATCATCAAGATTGGGTGACAAAATATTTGCTGGTATTTCTGAAACTCGTAATTTCTTGGAAGCTTGGCAACCCCTTTCAAAGAAAGTGCTTTTCCACAGTCTCTGCTTGGGGCTACATGAAGGAGAAAGAAATCATAGAGACAAAACTGAGAACTCCTTTACTTTGTCAAATTTCAAAGAGCTACTACAAACCATGTTGGATTTAGAGTTCCAAATTCATCTATCTATATCGCAGAGAACAGTGTAAATCCTAAAAATAAAAACTGCCACTGTAGACGAACGCTTCTACCTAGAAGAACAAAATTTGGTGAGCCAAGTGGGATTTGTGTACTTGTCATTACCACCAAGTATCATCAAGATTGGGTGAAAAAATATTTGCTGGTATTTCGGAAACTCGTAATTTCTTGGAAGCTTGGCAAACCCTCTCAAAGAAAGTGCTTTTCCACAGTCTCTGCTTAGGGCTACTTGAAGTGGAAACAAATCATAGAGACAAAACTGAGAACTCCTTTATTTTGTCAAGTTTCAAAGAGCTACTACAAACCATGGTGGATTTAGAGTTCCAAATTCATCTATCTATATAGCAGAGAACAGAGTGAAACCTAAATATAAAAACTGCTACTGTAGACGAACGCTTCAACCTAGAAGAACAAAATTTGGTGAGCCAAGTGGGATTTGTGTACCGATCATTACCCCCAAGTATCATTAAGATTGGGTGAAAAAATATTTGCTGGTATTTCGGAAACTCGTTATTTCTTAGAAGCTTGTCAACCCCTCTCAATGAAAGTCTTTTCCACAGTCTGTGCATAGGGCTACTTGAAGAGGAAACAAACCATAGAGACAAAACTGAGAACTCCTTTATTTTTTCAATTTTCAAAGAGCTACTACAAATCATGTTGGATTTAGAGTTCCAAATTCATCTATCTATATAGCAGAGAACAGAGTGAAACCTAAATATAAAAACTGCTACTGTAGACGAACGCTACATCCTAGAAGAACAAAATTTGGTGAGCCAAATGGGATTTGTTTACCGATCCTCACCACCAAGTATCATCAAGATTGGGTGAAAAAATATTTGCTGGTATTTTGGAAACTCGTTATTTCTTAGAAGCTTGGCAACCGCTCTCAATGAAAATGCTTTTCCACAGTCTGTGCCTAGGGCTACTTGAGGAGGAAACAAACCACAGAGACAAAACTGAGAACTCCTTTCTTTTGTCAAGTGTCAAAGAGCTACTACAAACAATGTTGGATTTAGAGTTCCAAATTCATCTATCTATATAGCAGAGAACAGAGTGAAACCTAAATATAAAAACTGCTACTGTAGACGAACGCTTCAACCTAAAAGAACAAAATTGGGTGAGCCAAGTGGGATTTGTGGACTTGTGATTACCATCACATATCATCAATTTGGGTTAAAAAATATTTGCTAGTATTTCGGAAACTCGTAATTTCTTGGAAGCTTGGCAACCCCCCTGAATGAAAGTGCTTTTCCACAGTCTCTGCTTAGGGCTACTTGAAGCGGAAAAAATCATAGAGACAAAACTGAGAACTCCTTTATTTTGTCAAGTTTCAAAGAGCTACTAAAAACCATATTGGATTTAGAGTTCCAAATTCATCTATCTATATAGGAGAGAACAGATTGAAACCTAAATATAAAAATTGCTACTGTAGACGAACGCTTCAACCTAGAAGAACAAAATTTGGTGAGCCAAGTGGGATTTGTGTACTTGTCCTTACCACCAAGTATCATCAAGATTGGGTGAAAAAATATTTGCTGTTATTTCGGAAACTCGTTATTTCTTAGAAGCTTGGCAACCCCTCTCAATGAAAGTGCTTTTCCACAGTCTGTGCCAGGGCTACTTGAAGAGGAAACAAACCATAGAGACAAAACTGAGAACTCCTTTATTTTGTCAAGTTTCAAAGACCTACTACAAACCATGTTCTATTTAGAGTTCCAAATTCATCTATCTATATAGGAGAGAACAGAGTGAACCCTAAAAATAAAAACTTCTACTGAAAACGAACGCATCAACCTAGACGAACAAAATTTGGTGAGCCCAGTGGGATTTGTGTCCTTGTCCTTACCACCAAGAATCATCAAGATTGGGTGAAAAAATATCTGCTGGTATTTCGAATACGCATTATTTCTTAGAAGCTTGGCAACCCCTCTCAATGAAAGTGCTTTTCCACAGTCTCTGCGTAGGGCTACTTGAAGCGGAAACAAATCATAGAGACAAAACTGAGAACTCCTTTATTTTGTCAAGTTTCAAAGAGCTACTACAAACCATGTTGGATTTAGAGTTCCAAATTCATCTATCTATATGAGAGAACAGAGTAAAACCTAAAAATAAAAACTGCTACTGTAGACGAACGCTTCAACCTAGAAGAACAAAATTTGGTGAGCCAAGTGAGATTTGTGTACTTGTCCTTACCACCAAGAATCATCAAGACTGGGTGAAAAAATATTTGCTGGTATTTCAGAAAATCGTTATTTCTTAGAACATTGGCAACCCCTCTCAATGAAAGTGCTTTTCCACAGTCTGTGCCATGGCTACTTGAAGAGGAAACAAACCATAGAGACATAATTGAGTACTCCTTTATTTTGTCAAGTTTCAAAGAGCTACTACAAACCATGTTGGATTTAGAGTTCCAAATTCATCTATCTATATAGGAGAGAACAGAGTAAAACCGAAAAATAAAAACTGCTACTGTAGACTAATGCTTCAACCTAGAAGAACAAAATTTGGTGAGCCAAGTGGGATTTGTGTACTTGTCCTTACCACCAAGTATCATCAAGATTGGGTGAAAAAATATTTGCTGGTATTTCATAAACTCGTTATTTCTTAGAAGCTTGGCAACCCGTCTCAATCAAAGTGCTTTTCCACAGTCTGTGCCAGGGCTACTTGAAAAGGAAACAAACCATAGAGACAAAACTGAGAACTCCTTTATTTTGTCAATTTTCATAGAGATACTACAAACCATGTTGGATTTATAGTTCCAAATTCATCTATCTATATAGGAGAGAACAGAGTGAAACCTAAATATAAATATTCCTACTGTAGACGAACGCTTCACCTAGAAGAAGAAAATTTGGTGAGCCAAGTGGGATTTGTGTACTGATCATCACCACCAAGTATATTCAAGATTGAATGAAAAAATATTTGCTGGTATTTCGGAAACTCATTATTTCTTAGAAGCTTTTCAACCCCTCTCAATGAAAGTGCTTTTCCACAGTCTGTGCCTAGGGCTACTTGAAGAGGAAACAAACCATAGAGACAAAACTGAGAACTTCTTTATTTTTTGAAGTTTCAAAGAGCTACTACAAACCATGTTGGATTTAGAGTTCCATATTCATCTATCTATATAGCAGAGAACAGAGTGAAACCTAAACGTAAAAACTGCTACTGTAGACGAACGCTTCAACCAGGAAGAACAAAATTTGGTGAGCCTAGTGGGATTTGTGTACTTGTCCTTACCCCCAAGTATCATCAAGATTGGGTGAAAAAATATTTGCTGGTATTTCAGAAACTCGTAATTTCTTGGAAGCTTGGCAACCGCTCTCAATGAGAATGCTTTTCCACAGTCTGTGCCTAGGGCTACTTGAGGAGGAAAGAAACCACAGAGACAAAACTGAGAACTCTTTTATTTTGTCAAGTTTCAAATAGCTACTACAAACCCTGTTGGATTTAGAGTTCCAAATTCATCTATCTATTTAGGAGAGAACAGAGTGAAACCTAAATATAAAAACTGCTACTGAAGACGAACGCTTCAACCTAGAAGAACAAAATTTGGTGAGCGAAGTGGGATTTGTGAACCGATCATTACAACCAAGTATCATCAAGATTGGGTGAAAAAATATTTGCTGGTATTTCAGAAACTTGTTATTTCTTAGAAGCTTGGCAACCCCTCTCAATGAAAGTGCTTTTCACAGTCAGTGCCTAGGGCGACTTGAAGAGGAAACAATCCATAGAGACAAAACTGAGAACTTCTTTATTTTGACAAGTTTCAAAGAGCTGCTACAAACCATGTTCCATTTAGAGTGCCAAATTCATCTATCTATATAGGAGAGAACAGAGTGAAACCTAAAAATAAAAACTGCTACTGTAAACGAACGCTTCAACCTAGAAGAACAAAATTTGGAAAGCCAAGTGGGATTTGGGTACTGATCATTTCCACCAAGTATCAGCAAGATTCGGTGAAAAAATATTTGCTGGTATTTCGGAAACTCGATATTTCTTAAAAGCTTGGCAACCCCTCTCAATGAAAGTGCTTTTCCACAGTCTGTGCCTAGGACTACTTGAAGAGGAAAAAAAAACATAGAGACAAAACTGAGAACTCCTTTCTTTTGTCAAGTTTCAAAGAGCCACTACAAACCATGTTGGATTTAGAATTCCCAATTCATCTATCTATATAGCAGAGAACAGAGTGAAACCTAAACATAAAAACTGCTACTGTAGACGAACGCTTCAACCTGGAAGAACAGTATTTGGTGAGCCAGGTGGGATTTGTGTACTGATCATTACCACCAAGTATCATCAACATTGGGTGAAAAAAATATTTGCTGGTATTTCTGAAACTCATAATTTCTTGGAAGCTTGGCAACCCCTCTCAATGAAAGTGCTTTTCCACAGTCAGTGCCTAGGACTACTTAAAGAGGAAACAATCCATAGAGACAAAACTGAGACCTCCTGTATTTTTTCAAGTTTCAAAGAGCTACTACAAACCATGTAGGAATTAGAGTTCCAAATTCATCTATCTATATAGGAGAGAACAGAGTGAAACTTGAAAATAAAATCTGCTACTGTAAACGAATGCTTCAAATTACAAGAACAAAATTTGGTGAGCCAAGTGGGACTTTTGTACCGATCATTACCACCACGTATCATCAAGATTGGGTGACAAAATATTTGCTGGTATTTCTGAAACTCGTAATTTCTTGGAAGCTTGGCAACCCCTTTCAAAGAAAGTGCTTTTCCACAGTCTCTGCTTGGGGCTACATGAAGGAGAAAGAAATCATAGAGACAAAACTGAGAACTCCTTTACTTTGTCAAATTTCAAAGAGCTACTACAAACCATGTTGGATTTAGAGTTCCAAATTCATCTATCTATATCGCAGAGAACAGTGTAAATCCTAAAAATAAAAACTGCCACTGTAGACGAACGCTTCTACCTAGAAGAACAAAATTTGGTGAGCCAAGTGGGATTTGTGTACTTGTCATTACCACCAAGTATCATCAAGATTGGGTGAAAAAATATTTGCTGGTATTTCGGAAACTCGTTATGTCTTAGAAGCTTGTCAACCGCTCTCAATGAAAGTGCTTTTCCACAGTCTCTGCCTAGGACTACTTGAAGAGAAAACAAACCATAGAAACGAAACTGAGAACTCCTTAATTTTGTCAAGTTTCAAAGAGCTACTACAAACCATGTTGGATTTAGAGTTCTAAATTCATCTATCTCTATAGGAGAGAACAGAGTGAAACCTAAATATAAAATCTGCTACTGTAGACGAACGCTTCAACCTAGAAGAACAAAATTTGGTGAGCCAAGTCGGTTTTGTGTACTGATCATTACCACAAAGTATCATCAACATTGGGTGAAAAAATATTTGCTAGTATTTCGGAAACCCGTTACTTCATAGAAGCTTGGCAACCCCTCACAATGAAAGTGCTTTTCCACCGTCGGTGCCTATGGCTAATTGAAGAGGAAACAAACCATAGAGACAAAACTGAGAACTCCTTTCTTTTGTCAAGTTTCAAAGAGCTACTTCAAACCATGTTGGATTCAGAATTCCAAATTCATCTATCAATATAGCAGAGAACAGAGTGAAACCTAAACATAAAAACTGCTACTGTAGACGAACGCTTCAACCTGGAAGAACAATATTTGGTGAGCCAAGTGGGATTTGTGTACTGATCATTACCACCAAGTATCATCAACATTCGGTGAAAAAAATATTTGCTGGTATTTCGGAAAATCTTAATTTCTTGGAAGCTTGGCAACCCCTCTCAATGAAAGTGCTTTTCCACAGTCAGTGCCTAGGGCTACTTAAAGAGGAAACAATCCATAGAGAAAAAACTGAGACCTCCTTTATTTTTTCAAGTTTCAAAGAGCTACTACAAACCATGTAGGATTTATAGTTCGAAATTCATCTATCTATATAAGAGAGAACAGAGTGAAACCTAAAAATAAAAACTGCTACTCTAAACGAATGCTTGAAACTACAAGAACAAAATTTGGTGAGCCAAGTGGGATTTGTGTTCTGATCATTACCACCAAGTATCATGAAGATTGGGTGAAAAAATATTTGCTGATATTTCGGAAACTCCTTATTTCTTAGAAGCTTGGCAACCCCTCTCAATGAAAGTGCTTTTCCACAGTCTCTGCCTAGGGCTACTTGAAGAGTTAACAAACCATAGAGACAAAACTGAGAACTCCTTTATTTTGTCAAGTTTCAAAGAGCTATTACAAACCATGTTGGATTTAGAGTTCCAAATTCATCTATCTATATACGAGAGAACAGAGAGAAACCTAAATATAAAAACTGCTACTGTAGACGAACGCTTCAACCTAGAAGAACACAATTTAGTGAGCCAAGTGGGATTTGTGTACTGATCATTACCACCTAGTATCATCAAGATTGGGTGAAAAAATATTTGCTGGTATTTCGGAAACTCGTTCTTTTTTGGAAGCTTGGCAACACCTCTCAATGAAAGTGCTTTTACACAGTCTGTGCCGATGGGTACTTGAAGAGGAAACAAACCATAGACACAAAACTCAGAACTCCTTTATTTTGTCATTTTCAAAGAGCTACTACAAACCATGTTGGATTTAGAGTTCCAAATTCATCTATTATATAGGAGAGAACAGAGTGAAACCTAAAAATAAAAACTGCTACTGTAAACGAATGCTTCTACCTAGAAGAAGAAAATTTGTGGAGCCAAGTGGGATTTGTGGACTTGTCATTACCACCACGTATTATCAAGATTGGGTGAAAAAATATTTGCTGGAATTTTGGAAACTCGTAATTTCTTGGAAGCTTCGCAACCCCTCTCAATGTAAGTGCTTTTCCACAGTCTCTGCTTACGGCTAATTGAAGCGGAAACAAACCATAGAGACAAAACTGAGAACTCCTTTCTTTTGTCAAGTTTCAAAGAGCCACTACAAACCATGTTGGATTTAGAGTTCCCAATTCATCTATCTATATAGCAGAGAACAGAGTGAAACCTAAACATAAAAACTGCTACTGTAGACGAACGCTTCAACCTGGAAGAACAGTATTGGTGAGCCAAGTGGGATTTGTGTACTGATCATTACCACCAAGTATCATCAACATTGGGTGAAAAAAATATTTGCTGGTATTTCTGAAACTCATAATTTCTTGGAAGCTTGGCAACCCCTCTCAATGAAAGTGCTTTTCCACAGTCAGTGCCTAGGACTACTTAAAGAGGAAACAATCCATAGAGACAAAACTGAGACCTCCTGTATTTTTTCAAGTTTCAAAGAGCTACTACAAACCATGTAGGATTTAGAGTTCCAAATTCATCTATCTATATAGGAGAGAACAGAGTGAAACTTGAAAATAAAAACTGCTACTGTAAACGAATGCTTCAAATTACAAGAACAAAATTTGGTGAGCCAAGTGGGACTTTTGTACCGATCATTACCACCACGTATCATCAAGATTGGGTGACAAAATATTTGCTGGTATTTCTGAAACACGTAATTTCTTGGAAGCTTGGCAACCCCTTTCAAAGAAAGTGCTTTTCCACAGTCTCTGCTTGGGGCTACATGAAGGAGAAAGAAATCATAGAGACAAAACTGAGAACTCCTTTACTTTGTCAAATTTCAAAGAGCTACTACAAACCATGTTGGATTTAGAGTTCCAAATTCATCTATCTATATCGCAGAGAACAGTGTAAATCCTGAAAATAAAAACTGCCACTGTAGACGAACGCTTCTACCTAGAAGAACAAAATTTGGTGAGCCAAGTGGGATTTGTGTACTTGTCATTACCACCAAGTATCATCAAGATTGGGTGAAAAAATATTTGCTGGTATTTCGGAAACTCGTTATGTCTTAGAAGCTTGTCAACCGCTCTCAATGAAAGTGCTTTTCCACAGTCTCTGCCTAGGACTACTTGAAGAGGAAACAAACCATAGAAACGAAACTGAGAACTCCTTAATTTTGTCAAGTTTCAAAGAGCTACTACAAACCATGTTTTATTTAGAGTTCTAAATTCATCTATCTCTATAGGAGAGAACAGAGTGAAACCTAAATATAAAATCTGCTACTGTAGACGAACGCTTCAACCTAGAAGAACAATATTTGGTGAGCCAAGTGGGATTTGTGTACTGATCATTACCACCAAGTATCATCAACATTCGGTGAAAAAAATATTTGCTGGTATTTCGGAAAAACGTAATTTCTTGGAAGCTTGGCAACCCCTCTCAATGAAAGTGCTTTTCCACAGTCAGTGCCTAGGGCTACTTAAAGAGGAAACAATCCATAGAGAAAAAACTGAGACCTCCTTTATTTTTTCAAGTTTCAAAGAGCTACTACAAACCATGTAGGATTTAGAGTTCGAAATTCATCTATCTATATAAGAGAGAACAGAGTGAAACCTAAAAATAAAAACTGCTACTGTAAACGAATGCTTGAAACTACAAGAACAAAATTTGGTGAGCCAAGTGGGATTTGTGTTCTGATCATTACCACCAAGTATCATGAAGATTGGGTGAAAAAATATTTGCTGATATTTCGGAAACTCCTTATTTCTTAGAAGCTTGGCAACCCCTCTCAATGAAAGTGCTTTTCCACAGTCTGTGCCTAGGGCTACTTGAAGAGTTAACAATCCATAGAGACAAAACTGAGAACTCCTTTATTTTGTCAAGTTTCAAAGAGCTACTACAAACCATGTTGGATTTAGAGTTCCAAATTCATCTATCTATATACAAGAGAACAGAGAGAAACCTAAATATAAAAACTGCTACTGTAGACGAACGCTTCAACCTAGAAGAACACAATTTAGTGAGCCAAGTGGGATTTGTGTACTGATCATTACCACCTAGTATCATCAAGATTGGGTGAAAAAATATTTGCTGGTATTTCGGAAACTCGTTCTTTTTTGGAAGCTTGGCAACACCTCTCAATGAAAGTGCTTTTACACAGTCTGTGCCCAGGGGTACTTGAAGAGGAAACAAACCATAGACACAAAACTCAGAACTCCTTTATTTTGTCAAGTTTCAAAGAGCTACTACAAACCATGTTGGATTTAGAGTTCCAAATTCATCTATTATATAGGAGAGAACAGAGTGAAACCTAAAAATAAAAACTGCTACTGTAAACGAATGCTTCTACCTAGAAGAAGAAAATTTGTGGAGCCAAGTGGGATTTGTGGACTTGTCATTACCACCACGTATTATCAAGATTGGGTGAAAAAATATTTGCTGGAATTTTGGAAACTCGTAATTTCTTGGAAGCTTGGCAACCCCTCTCAATGTAAGTGCTTTTCCACAGTCTCTGCTTACGGCTAATTGAAGCGGAAACAAACCATAGAGACAAAACTCAGAACTCCTTTATTTTGTCAAGTTTCAAAGAGCTACTACAAACCATGTTGGATTTAGAGTTCCATATTCATCTATCCATATAGGAGAGAACAGAGTGGAACCTAAAATTAAAAACTGCTACTGTAAACGAACGCTTCAACCTAGAGAAGAAAATTAGGTGAGCCAAGTGGGATTTGTGTACTGTCATTACCACCACGTATCATCAAGATTAGGTGAAAAAATATTTGCTGGTATTTCGGAAACTCGTAATTTCTTGGACTTGGCAAACCCTCTCAATGAAAGTGCTTTTCCACAGTCTCTGCTTAGGGCTACTTGAAGCGGAAACAAATCATAGAGACAAAACTGAGAACTCCTTTATTTGTCAAGTTTCAAAGAGCTACCACAAACCATGTTGGATTTAGAGTTACAAATTCATCTATCTATATAGGAGAGAACAGAGTGAAATCCAAAAATAAAAACTGCTACTGTATACGAACGCTTCAACCTAGAAGAAGAAAATTTGTTGAGCCAACTGGGATTTGTGTACTGATCATTACCACCAAGTATCATCAAGATTGGGTGAAAAAATATTTCCTGTATTTCGGAAAATCGTTATTTTTGAAAAACTTGGCAACCGCTCTGAATGAAAGTGCTTTTCCACAGTCTGTGCCTAGGGCGAATTGAAGAGGAAACAAACCATAGAGACAAAACTGAGAACTCTTTTTCTTTGTCAAGTTTCAAAGAGGTATTACACACCATGTTGGATTTAGAGTTCCAAATTCATCTATCTATGTAGGGGAGAAGAGAGTGAAACCTAAAAATAAAAACTGCTACTGTAACCGAACCCTTCTACATAGAAGAACAAAATTTGGTGAGCCAAGTGGGATTTGTGTACTTGTCATTACCACCACGTATCATCAACATTGGGTGAAAAAATATTTGCTGCTATTTCGGAAACTCGTAATTTCTTGGAAGCTTGGCAACCCCTTTCAATGAAAGTGCTTTTCCACAGTCTCTGCTTGGGGCTACATGAAGGAGAAAGAAATCATAGAGACAAAACTGAGAACTCCTTTACTTTGTCAAATTTCAAAGAGCTACTACAAACCATGTTGGATTTAGAGTTCCAAATTCATCTATCTATATTGCAGAGAACAGTGTAAATCCTGAAAATAAAAACTGCCACTGTAGACGAACGCTTCTACCTAGAAGAACAAAATTTGGTGAGCCAAGTGGGATTTGTGTACTTGTCATTACCACCAAGTATCATCAAGATTGGGTGAAAAAATATTTGCTGGTATTTCGGAAACTCGTTATGTCTTAGAAGCTTGTCAACCGCTCTCAATGAAAGTGCTTTTCCACAGTCTCTGCCTAGGACTACTTGAAGAGGAAACAAACCATAGAAACGAAACTGAGAACTCCTTAATTTTGTCAAGTTTCAAAGAGCTACTACAAACCATGTTTTATTTAGAGTTCTAAATTCATCTATCTCTATAGGAGAGAACAGAGTGAAACCTAAATATAAAATCTGCTACTGTAGACGAACGCTTCAACCTAGAAGAACAATATTTGGTGAGCCAAGTGGGATTTGTGTACTGATCATTACCACCAAGTATCATCAACATTCGGTGAAAAAAATATTTGCTGGTATTTCGGAAAAACGTAATTTCTTGGAAGCTTGGCAACCCCTCTCAATGAAAGTGCTTTTCCACAGTCAGTGCCTAGGGCTACTTAAAGAGGAAACAATCCATAGAGAAAAAACTGAGACCTCCTTTATTTTTTCAAGTTTCAAAGAGCTACTACAAACCATGTAGGATTTAGAGTTCGAAATTCATCTATCTATATAAGAGAGAACAGAGTGAAACCTAAAAATAAAAACTGCTACTGTAAACGAATGCTTGAAACTACAAGAACAAAATTTGGTGAGCCAAGTGGGATTTGTGTTCTGATCATTACCACCAAGTATCATGAAGATTGGGTGAAAAAATATTTGCTGATATTTCGGAAACTCCTTATTTCTTAGAAGCTTGGCAACCCCTCTCAATGAAAGTGCTTTTCCACAGTCTGTGCCTAGGGCTACTTGAAGAGTTAACAATCCATAGAGACAAAACTGAGAACTCCTTTATTTTGTCAAGTTTCAAAGAGCTACTACAAACCATGTTGGATTTAGAGTTCCAAATTCATCTATCTATATACAAGAGAACAGAGAGAAACCTAAATATAAAAACTGCTACTGTAGACGAACGCTTCAACCTAGAAGAACACAATTTAGTGAGCCAAGTGGGATTTGTGTACTGATCATTACCACCTAGTATCATCAAGATTGGGTGAAAAAATATTTGCTGGTATTTCGGAAACTCGTTCTTTTTTGGAAGCTTGGCAACACCTCTCAATGAAAGTGCTTTTACACAGTCTGTGCCCAGGGGTACTTGAAGAGGAAACAAACCATAGACACAAAACTCAGAACTCCTTTATTTTGTCAAGTTTCAAAGAGCTACTACAAACCATGTTGGATTTAGAGTTCCAAATTCATCTATTATATAGGAGAGAACAGAGTGAAACCTAAAAATAAAAACTGCTACTGTAAACGAATGCTTCTACCTAGAAGAAGAAAATTTGTGGAGCCAAGTGGGATTTGTGGACTTGTCATTACCACCACGTATTATCAAGATTGGGTGAAAAAATATTTGCTGGAATTTTGGAAACTCGTAATTTCTTGGAAGCTTGGCAACCCCTCTCAATGTAAGTGCTTTTCCACAGTCTCTGCTTACGGCTAATTGAAGCGGAAACAAACCATAGAGACAAAACTCAGAACTCCTTTATTTTGTCAAGTTTCAAAGAGCTACTACAAACCATGTTGGATTTAGAGTTCCATATTCATCTATCCATATAGGAGAGAACAGAGTGGAACCTAAAATTAAAAACTGCTACTGTAAACGAACGCTTCAACCTAGAGAAGAAAATTAGGTGAGCCAAGTGGGATTTGTGTACTGTCATTACCACCACGTATCATCAAGATTAGGTGAAAAAATATTTGCTGGTATTTCGGAAACTCGTAATTTCTTGGACTTGGCAAACCCTCTCAATGAAAGTGCTTTTCCACAGTCTCTGCTTAGGGCTACTTGAAGCGGAAACAAATCATAGAGACAAAACTGAGAACTCCTTTATTTGTCAAGTTTCAAAGAGCTACCACAAACCATGTTGGATTTAGAGTTACAAATTCATCTATCTATATAGGAGAGAACAGAGTGAAATCCAAAAATAAAAACTGCTACTGTATACGAACGCTTCAACCTAGAAGAAGAAAATTTGTTGAGCCAACTGGGATTTGTGTACTGATCATTACCACCAAGTATCATCAAGATTGGGTGAAAAAATATTTCCTGTATTTCGGAAACTCGTTATTTTTGAAAAACTTGGCAACCGCTCTGAATGAAAGTGCTTTTCCACAGTCTGTGCCTAGGGCGAATTGAAGAGGAAACAAACCATAGAGACAAAACTGAGAACTCTTTTTCTTTGTCAAGTTTCAAAGAGGTATTACACACCATGTTGGATTTAGAGTTCCAAATTCATCTATCTATGTAGGGGAGAAGAGAGTGAAACCTAAAAATAAAAACTGCTACTGTAACCGAACCCTTCTACATAGAAGAACAAAATTTGGTGAGCCAAGTGGGATTTGTGTACTTGTCATTACCACCACGTATCATCAACATTGGGTGAAAAAATATTTGCTGCTATTTCGGAAACTCGTAATTTCTTGGAAGCTTGGCAACCCCTTTCAATGAAAGTGCTTTTCCACAGTCTCTGCTTGGGGCTACATGAAGGAGAAAGAAATCATAGAGACAAAACTGAGAACTCCTTTACTTTGTCAAATTTCAAAGAGCTACTACAAACCATGTTGGATTTAGAGTTCCAAATTCATCTATCTATATTGCAGAGAACAGTGTAAATCCTGAAAATAAAAACTGCCACTGTAGACGAACGCTTCTACCTAGAAGAACAAAATTTGGTGAGCCAAGTGGGATTTGTGTACTTGTCATTACCACCAAGTATCATCAAGATTGGGTGAAAAAATATTTGCTGGTATTTCGGAAACTCGTTATGTCTTAGAAGCTTGTCAACCGCTCTCAATGAAAGTGCTTTTCCACAGTCTCTGCCTAGGACTACTTGAAGAGGAAACAAACCATAGAAACGAAACTGAGAACTCCTTAATTTTGTCAAGTTTCAAAGAGCTACTACAAACCATGTTTTATTTAGAGTTCTAAATTCATCTATCTCTATAGGAGAGAACAGAGTGAAACCTAAATATAAAATCTGCTACTGTAGACGAACGCTTCAACCTAGAAGAACAATATTTGGTGAGCCAAGTGGGATTTGTGTACTGATCATTACCACCAAGTATCATCAACATTCGGTGAAAAAAATATTTGCTGGTATTTCGGAAAAACGTAATTTCTTGGAAGCTTGGCAACCCCTCTCAATGAAAGTGCTTTTCCACAGTCAGTGCCTAGGGCTACTTAAAGAGGAAACAATCCATAGAGAAAAAACTGAGACCTCCTTTATTTTTTCAAGTTTCAAAGAGCTACTACAAACCATGTAGGATTTAGAGTTCGAAATTCATCTATCTATATAAGAGAGAACAGAGTGAAACCTAAAAATAAAAACTGCTACTGTAAACGAATGCTTGAAACTACAAGAACAAAATTTGGTGAGCCAAGTGGGATTTGTGTTCTGATCATTACCACCAAGTATCATGAAGATTGGGTGAAAAAATATTTGCTGATATTTCGGAAACTCCTTATTTCTTAGAAGCTTGGCAACCCCTCTCAATGAAAGTGCTTTTCCACAGTCTGTGCCTAGGGCTACTTGAAGAGTTAACAATCCATAGAGACAAAACTGAGAACTCCTTTATTTTGTCAAGTTTCAAAGAGCTACTACAAACCATGTTGGATTTAGAGTTCCAAATTCATCTATCTATATACAAGAGAACAGAGAGAAACCTAAATATAAAAACTGCTACTGTAGACGAACGCTTCAACCTAGAAGAACACAATTTAGTGAGCCAAGTGGGATTTGTGTACTGATCATTACCACCTAGTATCATCAAGATTGGGTGAAAAAATATTTGCTGGTATTTCGGAAACTCGTTCTTTTTTGGAAGCTTGGCAACACCTCTCAATGAAAGTGCTTTTACACAGTCTGTGCCCAGGGGTACTTGAAGAGGAAACAAACCATAGACACAAAACTCAGAACTCCTTTATTTTGTCAAGTTTCAAAGAGCTACTACAAACCATGTTGGATTTAGAGTTCCAAATTCATCTATTATATAGGAGAGAACAGAGTGAAACCTAAAAATAAAAACTGCTACTGTAAACGAATGCTTCTACCTAGAAGAAGAAAATTTGTGGAGCCAAGTGGGATTTGTGGACTTGTCATTACCACCACGTATTATCAAGATTGGGTGAAAAAATATTTGCTGGAATTTTGGAAACTCGTAATTTCTTGGAAGCTTGGCAACCCCTCTCAATGTAAGTGCTTTTCCACAGTCTCTGCTTACGGCTAATTGAAGCGGAAACAAACCATAGAGACAAAACTCAGAACTCCTTTATTTTGTCAAGTTTCAAAGAGCTACTACAAACCATGTTGGATTTAGAGTTCCATATTCATCTATCCATATAGGAGAGAACAGAGTGAAACCTAAAATTAAAAACTGCTACTGTAAACGAACGCTTCAACCTAGAGAAGAAAATTAGGTGAGCCAAGTGGGATTTGTGTACTGTCATTACCACCACGTATCATCAAGATTAGGTGAAAAAATATTTGCTGGTATTTCGGAAACTCGTAATTTCTTGGACTTGGCAAACCCTCTCAATGAAAGTGCTTTTCCACAGTCTCTGCTTAGGGCTACTTGAAGCGGAAACAAATCATAGAGACAAAACTGAGAACTCCTTTATTTGTCAAGTTTCAAAGAGCTACCACAAACCATGTTGGATTTAGAGTTACAAATTCATCTATCTATATAGGAGAGAACAGAGTGAAATCCAAAAATAAAAACTGCTACTGTAAACGAACGCTTCAACCTAGAAGAAGAAAATTTGTTGAGCCAACTGGGATTTGTGTACTGATCATTACCACCAAGTATCATCAAGATTGGGTGAAAAAATATTTCCTGTATTTCGGAAACTCGTTATTTCTGAAAAACTTGGCAACCGCTCTGAATGAAAGTGCTTTTCCACAGTCTGTGCCTAGAGAGAATTGAAGAGGAAACAAACCATAGAGACAAAACTGAGAACTCTTTTTCTTTGTCAAGTTTCAAAGAGGTATTACACACCATGTTGGATTTAGAGTTCCAAATTCATCTATCTATGTAGGGGAGAAGAGAGTGAAACCTAAAAATAAAAACTGCTACTGTAACCGAACCCTTCTACATAGAAGAACAAAATTTGGTGAGCCAAGTGGGATTTGTGTACTTGTCATTACCACCACGTATCATCAACATTGGGTGAAAAAATATTTGCTGGTATTTCGGAAACTCGTAATTTCTTGGAAGCTTGGCAACCCCTTTCAAAGAAAGTGCTTTTCCACAGTCTCTGCTTGTGGCTACATGAAGGAGAAAGAAATCATAGAGACAAAACTGAGAACTCCTTTACTTTGTCAAATTTCAAAGAGCTACTACAAACCATGTTGGATTTAGAGTTCCAAATTCATCTATCTATATTGCAGAGAACAGTGTAAATCCTGAAAATAAAAACTGCCACTGTAGACGAACGCTTCTACCTAGAAGAACAAAATTTGGTGAGCCAAGTGGGATTTGTGTACTTGTCATTACCACCAAGTATCATCAAGATTGGGTGAAAAAATATTTGCTGGTATTTCGGAAACTCGTTATGTCTTAGAAGCTTGTCAACCGCTCTCAATGAAAGTGCTTTTCCACAGTCTCTGCCTAGGACTACTTGAAGAGGAAACAAACCATAGAAACGAAACTGAGAACTCCTTAATTTTGTCAAGTTTCAAAGAGCTACTACAAACCATGTTTTATTTAGAGTTCTAAATTCATCTATCTCTATAGGAGAGAACAGAGTGAAACCTAAATATAAAATCTGCTACTGTAGACGAACGCTTCAACCTAGAAGAACAATATTTGGTGAGCCAAGTGGGATTTGTGTACTGATCATTACCACCAAGTATCATCAACATTCGGTGAAAAAAATATTTGCTGGTATTTCGGAAAAACGTAATTTCTTGGAAGCTTGGCAACCCCTCTCAATGAAAGTGCTTTTCCACAGTCAGTGCCTAGGGCTACTTAAAGAGGAAACAATCCATAGAGAAAAAACTGAGACCTCCTTTATTTTTTCAAGTTTCAAAGAGCTACTACAAACCATGTAGGATTTAGAGTTCGAAATTCATCTATCTATATAAGAGAGAACAGAGTGAAACCTAAAAATAAAAACTGCTACTGTAAACGAATGCTTGAAACTACAAGAACAAAATTTGGTGAGCCAAGTGGGATTTGTGTTCTGATCATTACCACCAAGTATCATGAAGATTGGGTGAAAAAATATTTGCTGATATTTCGGAAACTCCTTATTTCTTAGAAGCTTGGCAACCCCTCTCAATGAAAGTGCTTTTCCACAGTCTGTGCCTAGGGCTACTTGAAGAGTTAACAATCCATAGAGACAAAACTGAGAACTCCTTTATTTTGTCAAGTTTCAAAGAGCTACTACAAACCATGTTGGATTTAGAGTTCCAAATTCATCTATCTATATACAAGAGAACAGAGAAACCTAAATATAAAAACTGCAACTGTAGACGAACGCTTCAACCTAGAAGAACACAATTTAGTGAGCCAAGTGGGATTTGTGTACTGATCATTACCACCTAGTATCATCAAGATTGGGTGAAAAAATATTTGCTGGTATTTCGGAAACTCGTTATTTTTTGGAAGCTTGGCAACACCTCTCAATGAAAGTGCTTTTACACAGTCTGTGCCCAGGGGTACTTGAAGAGGAAACAAACCATAGACACAAAACTCAGAACTCCTTTATTTTGTCAAGTTTCAAAGAGCTACTACAAACAATGTTGGATTTAGAGTTCCAAATTCATCTATTATATAGGAGAGAACAGAGTGAAACCTAAAAATAAAAACTGCTACTGTAAACGAATGCTTCTACCTAGAAGAAGAAAATTTGTGGAGCCAAGTGGGATTTGTGGACTTGTCATTACCACCACGTATTATCAAGATTGGGTGAAAAAATATTTGCTGGAATTTTGGAAACTCGTAATTTCTTGGAAGCTTGGCAACCCCTCTCAATGTAAGTGCTTTTCCACAGTCTCTGCTTACGGCTAATTGAAGCGGAAACAAACCATAGAGACAAAACTCAGAACTCCTTTATTTTGTCAAGTTTCAAAGAGCTACTACAAACCATGTTGGATTTAGAGTTCCATATTCATCTATCCATATAGGAGAGAACAGAGTGAAACCTAAAATTAAAAACTGCTACTGTAAACGAACGCTTCAACCTAGAGAGAAAATTAGGTGAGCCAAGTGGGATTTGTGTACTGTCATTACCACCACGTATCATCAAGATTAGGTGAAAAAATATTTGCTGGTATTTCGGAAACTCGTAATTTCTTGGACTTGGCAAACCCTCTCAATGAAAGTGCTTTTCCACAGTCTCTGCGTAGGGCTACTTGAAGCGGAAACAAATCATAGAGACAAAACTGAGAACTCCTTTATTTGTCAAGTTTCAAAGAGCTACCACAAACCATGTTGGATTTACAGTTACAAATTCATCTATCTATATAGGAGAGAACAGAGTGAAATCCAAAAATAAAAACTGCTACTGTAAACGAACGCTTCAACCTAGAAGAAGAAAATTTGTTGAGCCAACTGGGATTTGTGTACTGATCATTACCACCAAGTATCATCAAGATTGGGTGAAAAAATATTTCCTGTATTTCGGAAACTCGTTATTTCTGAAAAACTTGGCAACCGCTCTGAATGAAAGTGCTTTTCCACAGTCTGTGCCTAGGGCGAATTGAAGAGGAAACAAACCATAGAGACAAAACTGAGAACTCTTTTTCTTTGTCAAGTTTCAAAGAGGTATTACACACCATGTTGGATTTAGAGTTCCAATTCATCTATCTATGTAGGGGAGAAGAGAGTGAAACCTAAAAATAAAAACTGCTACTGTAACCGAACCCTTCTACATAGAAGAACAAAATTTGGTGAGCCAAGTGGGATTTGTGTACTTGTCATTACCACCACGTATCATCAACATTGGGTGAAAAAATATTTGCTGGTATTTCGGAAACTCGTTATTTCTTAGAAGCTTGGCAACCCCTCTCAATGAAAGTGCTTTTCCACAGTCTGTGCCTAGGGCTACTTTAAGAGGAAACAAACCATAGAGACAAAACTGAGAACTTCTTTATTTTGTCAAGTTTCAAAGAGCTACTACAAACCATGTTGGATTTAGAGTTCCAATTTCATCTATATATAAGAGAGAACAGAGTGAAACCTAAATATAAAAACTGGTACTGTAAACGAACGCTTCATCCTAGAAAAACAAAATTTGGTGGGTCAAGTGGGATTTGTGTATCGATCATGACCACCAAGTATCATCAAGATGGGGTGAAAAAATATTTGCTGGTATTTCGGAAACTCGTTCTTTTTTGGAAGCTTGGCAACGCCTCTCAGTGAAAGTGCTTTTACACAGTCTGTGCCCAGGGCTACTTGAAGAGGAAACAAACCATAGAGACAAAACTGAGAACTCCTTTATTTTGTCAAGTTAGAATGAGCTACTACAAACCATGTTGGATTTAGAGTTCCAAATTCATCTATTATATAGGAGAGAACAGAGTGAAACCTAAAATTAAAAACTGCCACTGTAAACGAGCGCTTCAACCTAGAAGAAGAAAATTAGGTGAGCCAAGTGGGATTTGTGTACTGTCATTACCACCACGTATCATCAAGATTAGGTGAAAAAATATTTACTGGTATTTCGGAAACTCGTAATTTCTTGGAAGCTTGGCAACCCCTATCAATGAAAGTGCTTTTCCACAGTCTCTGCTTAGGGCTACTTGAAGCGGAAACAAATCATAAATACAAAACTGAGAACTCCTTTATTTATCAAGTTTCAAAGAGCTACTACAAACCATGTTGGATTTAGAGTTACAAATTCATCTATCTATATAGGAGAGAACAGAGTGAATCCTAAATATAAAAACTGCTACTGTAGACGAACTTTTCAACCTAGAAGAACAAAATTTGGTGAGCCAAGTGGGACTTGTGTACTGATGATTACCACCTAGTATCATCAAGATTGGGTGAAAAAATATTTGCTGGTATTTCGGAAACTCGTTCTTTTTTGGAAGCTTGGCAACACCTCTCAATGAAAGTGCTTTTACACAGTCTGTGCCCAGGGCTACTTGAAGAGGAAACAAACCACAGAGACAAAACTGAGAACTCCTTTATTTTGTCAAGTTAGAAAGAGCTACTACAAACCATGTTGGATTTAGAGTTCCAAATTCATCTATTATATAGGAGAGAACAGTGTGAAACCTAAAAATAAAAACTGCTACTGTAAACGAACGCTTCAACCTAGAAGAAGAAAATTAGGTGAGCCAAGTGGGATTTGTGTACTGTCATTACCCCCACGTGTCATCAAGATTGGGTGAAAAAATATTTGCTGGTATTTCGGAAACTCGAAATTTCTTCGAATCTTGGCAACACGTCTCAATGAAAGTGCTTTTCAACAGTCTCTGATTAGGGCTACTTGAAGCGGAAACATATCATAGAGACAAAACTGAGTACTCGTTTTTTTTGTGAATTTTCATAGAGCTACTACAAACCATGTTGGATTTAGAGTTCCAAATTCATCTATCTATATAGGATAGAACACATTGAAACCTAAATATAAAAACTGCTACTGTAGACGAACGCTTCAACCTAGAAGAATAAAATTTGGTGAGCCAAGTGGGATTTGTGTAGTGATCATTACCACCAAGTATCATCAAGATTGGGTGAAAAAATATTTGCTGGTATTTCGGAAACTCGTAATTTATTGGAAGCTTGGCAACCCTTCTCAATGAAAGTGCTTTTCCAACGTCTGTGCTAGGGCTAATTGAAGAGGAAAAAAACATAGAGAGAAAACTGAGAACTCCTTCATTTTGTCATGTTTTAAAGAGCTACTACAAACCATGTTGGATTTAGAGTTCCAATTCATCTATCTATATAGCAGAGAACAGAGTGAAACCTAAAATAAAAACTGCTACTGTAACCGAACCCTTCTACATAGAAGAACAAAATTTGGTGAGCCAAGTGGGATTTGTGTACTTGTCATTACCACCACGTATCATCAACATTGGGTGAAAAAATATTTGCTGGTATTTCGGAAACTCGTTATTTCTTAGAAGCTTGGCAACCCCTCTCAATGAAAGTGCTTTTCCACAGTCTGTGCCTAGGGCTACTTTAAGAGGAAACAAACCATAGAGACAAAACTGAGAACTTCTTTATTTTGTCAAGTTTCAAAGAGCTACTACAAACCATGTTGGATTTAGAGTTCCAATTTCATCTATATATAAGAGAGAACAGAGTGAAACCTAAATATAAAAACTGGTACTGTAAACGAACGCTTCATCCTAGAAAAACAAAATTTGGTGGGTCAAGTGGGATTTGTGTATCGATCATGACCACCAAGTATCATCAAGATGGGGTGAAAAAATATTTGCTGGTATTTCGGAAACTCGTTCTTTTTTGGAAGCTTGACAACGCCTCTCAGTGAAAGTGCTTTTACACAGTCTGTGCCCAGGGCTACTTGAAGAGGAAACAAACCATAGAGACAAAACTGAGAACTCCTTTATTTTGTCAAGTTAGAATGAGCTACTACAAACCATGTTGGATTTAGAGTTCCAAATTCATCTATTATATAGGAGAGAACAGAGTGAAACCTAAAATTAAAAACTGCCACTGTAAACGAGCGCTTCAACCTAGAAGAAGAAAATTAGGTGAGCCAAGTGGGATTTGTGTACTGTCATTACCACCACGTATCATCAAGATTAGGTGAAAAAATATTTGCTGGTATTTCGGAAACTCGTAATTTCTTGGAAGCTTGGCAACCCCTATCAATGAAAGTGCTTTTCCACAGTCTCTGCTTAGGGCTACTTGAAGCGGAAACAAATCATAAATACAAAACTGAGAACTCCTTTATTTATCAAGTTTCAAAGAGCTACTACAAACCATGTTGGATTTAGAGTTACAAATTCATCTATCTATATAGGAGAGAACAGAGTGAATCCTAAATATAAAAACTGCTACTGTAGACGAACTTTTCAACCTAGAAGAACAAAATTTGGTGAGCCAAGTGGGACTTGTGTACTGATGATTACCACCTAGTATCATCAAGATTGGGTGAAAAAATATTTGCTGGTATTTCGGAAACTCGTTCTTTTTTGGAAGCTTGGCAACACCTCTCAATGAAAGTGCTTTTACACAGTCTGTGCCCAGGGCTACTTGAAGAGGAAACAAACCACAGAGACAAAACTGAGAACTCCTTTATTTTGTCAAGTTAGAAAGAGCTACTACAAACCATGTTGGATTTAGAGTTCCAAATTCATCTATTATATAGGAGAGAACAGTGTGAAACCTAAAAATAAAAACTGCTACTGTAAACGAACGCTTCAACCTAGAAGAAGAAAATTAGGTGAGCCAAGTGGGATTTGTGTACTGTCATTACCCCCACGTGTCATCAAGATTGGGTGAAAAAATATTTGCTGGTATTTCGGAAACTCGAAATTTCTTCGAATCTTGGCAACACGTCTCAATGAAAGTGCTTTTCAACAGTCTCTGATTAGGGCTACTTGAAGCGGAAACATATCATAGAGACAAAACTGAGTACTCGTTTTTTTTGTGAATTTTCATAGAGCTACTACAAACCATGTTGGATTTAGAGTTCCAAATTCATCTATCTATATAGGATAGAACACATTGAAACCTAAATATAAAAACTGCTACTGTAGACGAACGCTTCAACCTAGAAGAATAAAATTTGGTGAGCCAAGTGGGATTTGTGTAGTGATCATTACCACCAAGTATCATCAAGATTGGGTGAAAAAATATTTGCTGGTATTTCGGAAACTCGTAATTTATTGGAAGCTTGGCAACCCTTCTCAATGAAAGTGCTTTTCCAACGTCTGTGCTAGGGCTAATTGAAGAGGAAACAAACATAGAGAGAAAACTGAGAACTCCTTCATTTTGTCATGTTTTAAAGAGCTACTACAAACCATGTTGGATTTAGAGTTCCAATTCATCTATCTATATAGCAGAGAACAGAGTGAAACCTAAAAATAAAAACTGATACTGTAAACGAATGCTTCAACCTGGAAGAACAAAATTTGGTGAGCCAAGTGGGATTTGTGGACTTGTCTTTACCACCACGTATCATCAAGATTGGGTGAAAAAATATTTGCTGGTATTTCAGAAACTCGAAATTTCTTGGAAGCTTGGCAACCCCTCTCAATGAAAGTGCTTTTCCACAGTCTGTGCCTAAGGCTACTTGAAGAGGAAACAAACCATAGAGACAAAACTGAGAACTCCTTTATTTTTTCAAGTTTCAAAGAGCTACTACAAACCATGTTGGATTTAGAGTGCCAAATTCATCTATCTATATAGGAGAGAACAGATTGAAACCTAAAAATAAAAACTGGTACTGTAAACGAAGGCTTCAACCTAGAAGAACAAAATTTGGTGAGCCAAGTGGGATTTGTGGACTTGTCATTACCAGCACGAATCATCAAGATTGGGTGAAAAAAAATTTCCTGGTATTTCGGAAACTCGTAACTTCTTGGAAGCTTGGCAACTCCTCTCAATGAAAGTGCTTTTCCACAGTCTCTGCTTAGGGATATTTGAAGCGGAAACAAATCATAGAGACAAAACTGAGAACTCGTTTATTTTGTCAAATTTCAAAGAGCTACTACAAACCATGTTGAATTTAGAGTTCCAAATTCATCTATCTATATAGGAGAGAACAGAGTGAAACCTAAATATAAAAACTGTTACTGTAGATGAATGCTTCAACCTAGAAGAACAAAATTTGGCGATCCAAGTGGGATTTGTTTAGTGATCATTACCACCAAGTATCATCAAGATTGGGTGAAAAAATATTTGCTGGTATTTCGGAAACTCGTTATTTCTTAGAACCTTGGCAACCCCTCTCAATGAAAGTGCTTTTCCACAGTCTGTGCCTAGGGCTTCTTGAAGAGGAAACAATCCATAGAGACAAAACTGAGAACTCCTTTATTTTGTCAAGTTTCAACGAGGTACTACAAACCAGGTTGGATTTAGAGTTCCAAATTCATCTATCTATATAAGAGAGACCAGAGTGAAACCTAAATATAAAAACTGCTACTGTAAACAAACGCTTCAACCTAGAGGAACAAAATTTGGAGAGCCAAGTGGGATTTGTGTATTGATCATTACCACCAAGTATCATCAAGATTGGTTGAAAAAATATTTGCTGGTGTTTCGGAAACTTGTTATTTCTTAGAAGCTTGGCAACCCCTCAAATGAAAGTGCTTTCCACAGTCTGTGCCTAAGGCTAGTTGAAGAGGAAACAAAGCATAGAGGCAAAACTGAGAACTCCTTTATTTTGTCAAGTTTCAAAGAGCCACTACAAACCATGTTGGATTTAGAGTTCCAAATTCATCTATCTATATAGGAGAGAACAAAGTGAAACCTAAATATAAAAATTGCTACTGTAAACGAACAGAGTGAAACCTAAATATAAAAACTGCTACTGTAGATGATCGCTTCAACGCAGAAGAACAAAAATTGGTGAGCAAAGTGGGATTTGTGTACTTGTCATTACCACCAGTATCATCAACATTGGGTGAAAAAATATTTGCTGGTATTTCGTAAACTCGTTATTTCTTAGAAGCTTCGCAACGCCTCTCAATGAAAGTGATTTTCCACAGTCTGTGCCTAGGGCTACGTGAAGAAGAAACAAACCATAGAGACAAAACTGAGAACTCCTCTATTTTGTCAAGTTTCAAAGAGCCACTACAATCCATGTTGGATGTAGAGTTCCAAATTCATCTATCTATATAGCAGAGAACAGAGTGAAACCTAAACATAAAAACTGCTACTGTAGACGAACGCTTCAACCTGGAAGAACAATATTTGGTGAGCCAAGTGGGATTTGTGTACTGATCATTACCACCACGTATCATCAACATTGGGTGAAAAAAATATTTGCTTGCATTTCTGAAACTCGTAATTTCTTGGACTTGGCAACCCCTCTCAATGAAAGTGCTTTTCCACAGTCTCTGCTTAGGGCTACTTGAAGCGGAAACAAATCACAGAGACAAAACTGAGAACTCTTTTATTTGTCAAGTTTCAAAGAGCTACTACAAACCATGTTGGATTTAGAGTTACAAATTCATCTATCTATATAGGAGAGAACAGAGTGAAATCCAAAAATAAGAACTGCTACTGTAAACGAACGCTGCAACCTAGAAGAAGAAAATTTGGTGAGCCAACTGGGATTTGTGTACTGATCATTACCACCAAGTATCATCAAGATTGTGTGAAAAAATATTTCCTGTATTTCGGAAACTCGTTATTTCTGAAAACCTTGGCAACCCCTCTGAATGAAAGTGCTTTTCCACAGTCTGTGCCTAGGACTACTTGAAGAGGAAACAAACCATAGAGACAAAACTGAGAACTCCTTTACTTTGTCAAGTTTCAAAGAGCTATTACACACCATTTTGGATTTAGAGTTCCAAATTCACCTATCTATATAGGAGAGAACAGAGTGAAACCTAAATATAAAAACTGCTACTGTAGACGAACGCTTCAACCTAGAAGAACAAAATTTGGTGAGCCAAGTGGGTTTTGTGTACTGATCATTACCACCAAGTATCATCAACATTGGGTGAAAAAATATTTGCTGGTATTTCGGAAAATCGTTATTTCTTAGAAGCTTGGCAACCCCTCTAATGAAAGTGCTTTTCCACCCTCGATGCCTATGGCTAATTGAAGAGGAAACAAACCATAGAGACAAAACTGAGAACTCCTTTCTTTTGTCAAGTTTCGAAGAGCTACTACAAACCATGATGGATTCAGAGTTCCAAATTCATCTATCTATATAGGAGAGAACAGAGTGAAACCTAAAAATAAAAACTGCTACTGTAAACGAATGCTTCAAACTACAAGAAAAAAATTTGGTGAACAAAGTGGGATTTTTGTACTGATAATTACCACCTAGTATCATCAAAATTGGGTGACAAAATATTTGCTGGTATTTCGGAAACTCGTTACTTCTTAGAAGCTTGGCAACGCTTCTCAATGAAAGTGCTTTTCCACCGTCTGTGCCTAGGGCTAATTGAAGAGGAGACAAATCATAGAGACAAAACTGAGAACTCCTTTCTTTTGTCAAGTTTCAAAGAGCTACTTCAAACCATGTTGGATTCAGAGTTCCAAATTCATCTATCAATATAGCAGAGAACAGAGTGAAACCTAAATATAAAAACTGCTACTGTAGATGAACGCTTCAACCTAGAAGAACAAAATTTGGTGAGCCAAGTGGGATTTGTATACTGATCATTACCACCTAGTATCATCAGGATTGGGTGAAAAAATATTTGCTGGTATTTCGGAAACTCGTAATTTCTTGAAAGCTTGGCAACACCTCTCAATGAAAGTGCTTTTCCACAGTCTCTGCCTAGGGCTACTTGAAGAGGAAACAAACCATAGAGACAGAATTGAGAACTCCTTTTTTTTTGTCAAGTTTCAAAGAGCTACTACAAACTATATTGTATTTAGATTTCCAAATTCATCTATCTATATAGGAGAGAACAGAGTGAAACCTAAATACAAAAACTGCTACTGTAGATGATCGCTTCAACGCAGAAGAACAAAAATTGGTGAGCAAAGTGGGATTTGTGTACTTGTCATTACCACCAGTATCATCAACATTGGGTGAAAAAATATTTGCTGGTATTTCGTAAACTCCTTATTTCTTAGAAGCTTCGCAACGCCTCTCAATGAAAGTGATTTTCCACAGTCTGTGCCTAGGGCTACGTGAAGAAGAAACAAACCATAGAGACAAAACTGAGAACTCCTCTATTTTGTCAAGTTTCAAAGAGCCACTACAATCCATGTTGGATGTAGAGTTCCAAATTCATCTATCTATATAGCAGAGAACAGAGTGAAACCTAAACATAAAAACTGCTACTGTAGACGAACGCTTCAACCTGGAAGAACAATATTTGGTGAGCCAAGTGGGATTTGTGTACTGATCATTACCACCACGTATCATCAACATTGGGTGAAAAAAATATTTGCTTGCATTTCTGAAACTCGTAATTTCTTGGACTTGGCAACCCCTCTCAATGAAAGTGCTTTTCCACAGTCTCTGCTTAGGGCTACTTGAAGCGGAAACAAATCACAGAGACAAAACTGAGAACTCTTTTATTTGTCAAGTTTCAAAGAGCTACTACAAACCATGTTGGATTTAGAGTTACAAATTCATCTATCTATATAGGAGAGAACAGAGTGAAATCCAAAAATAAGAACTGCTACTGTAAACGAACGCTGCAACCTAGAAGAAGAAAATTTGGTGAGCCAACTGGGATTTGTGTACTGATCATTACCACCAAGTATCATCAAGATTGTGTGAAAAAATATTTCCTGTATTTCGGAAACTCGTTATTTCTGAAAACCTTGGCAACCCCTCTGAATGAAAGTGCTTTTCCACAGTCTGTGCCTAGGACTACTTGAAGAGGAAACAAACCATAGAGACAAAACTGAGAACTCCTTTACTTTGTCAAGTTTCAAAGAGCTATTACACACCATTTTGGATTTAGAGTTCCAAATTCACCTATCTATATAGGAGAGAACAGAGTGAAACCTAAATATAAAAACTGCTACTGTAGACGAACGCTTCAACCTAGAAGAACAAAATTTGGTGAGCCAAGTGGGTTTTGTGTACTGATCATTACCACCAAGTATCATCAACATTGGGTGAAAAAATATTTGCTGGTATTTCGGAAAATCGTTATTTCTTAGAAGCTTGGCAACCCCTCTAATGAAAGTGCTTTTCCACCCTCGATGCCTATGGCTAATTGAAGAGGAAACAAACCATAGAGACAAAACTGAGAACTCCTTTCTTTTGTCAAGTTTCGAAGAGCTACTACAAACCATGATGGATTCAGAGTTCCAAATTCATCTATCTATATAGGAGAGAACAGAGTGAAACCTAAAAATAAAAACTGCTACTGTAAACGAATGCTTCAAACTACAAGAAAAAAATTTGGTGAACAAAGTGGGATTTTTGTACTGATAATTACCACCTAGTATCATCAAAATTGGGTGACAAAATATTTGCTGGTATTTCGGAAACTCGTTACTTCTTAGAAGCTTGGCAACGCTTCTCAATGAAAGTGCTTTTCCACCGTCTGTGCCTAGGGCTAATTGAAGAGGAGACAAATCATAGAGACAAAACTGAGAACTCCTTTCTTTTGTCAAGTTTCAAAGAGCTACTTCAAACCATGTTGGATTCAGAGTTCCAAATTCATCTATCAATATAGCAGAGAACAGAGTGAAACCTAAATATAAAAACTGCTACTGTAGATGAACGCTTCAACCTAGAAGAACAAAATTTGGTGAGCCAAGTGGGATTTGTATACTGATCATTACCACCTAGTATCATCAGGATTGGGTGAAAAAATATTTGCTGGTATTTCGGAAACTCGTAATTTCTTGAAAGCTTGGCAACACCTCTCAATGAAAGTGCTTTTCCACAGTCTCTGCCTAGGGCTACTTGAAGAGGAAACAAACCATAGAGACAGAATTGAGAACTCCTTTTTTTTTGTCAAGTTTCAAAGAGCTACTACAAACTATATTGTATTTAGATTTCCAAATTCATCTATCTATATAGGAGAGAACAGAGTGAAACCTAAATACAAAAACTGCTACTGTAGATGATCGCTTCAACGCAGAAGAACAAAAATTGGTGAGCAAAGTGGGATTTGTGTACTTGTCATTACCACCAGTATCATCAACATTGGGTGAAAAAATATTTGCTGGTATTTCGGAAACTCGTTATTTCTTAGAAGCTTCGCAACGCCTCTCAATGAAAGTGATTTTCCACAGTCTGTGCCTAGGGCTACGTGAAGAAGAAACAAACCATAGAGACAAAACTGAGAACTCCTCTATTTTGTCAAGTTTCAAAGAGCCACTACAATCCATGTTGGATGTAGAGTTCCAAATTCATCTATCTATATAGCAGAGAACAGAGTGAAACCTAAACATAAAAACTGCTACTGTAGACGAACGCTTCAACCTGGAAGAACAATATTTGGTGAGCCAAGTGGGATTTGTGTACTGATCATTACCACCACGTATCATCAACATTGGGTGAAAAAAATATTTGCTTGCATTTCTGAAACTCGTAATTTCTTGGACTTATCAACCCCTCTCAATGAAAGTGCTTTTCCACAGTCTCTGCTTAGGGCTACTTGAAGCGGAAACAAATCACAGAGACAAAACTGAGAACTCTTTTATTTGTCAAGTTTCAAAGAGCTACTACAAACCATGTTGGATTTAGAGTTACAAATTCATCTATCTATATAGGAGAGAACAGAGTGAAATCCAAAAATAAGAACTGCTACTGTAAACGAACGCTGCAACCTAGAAGAAGAAAATTTGGTGAGCCAACTGGGATTTGTGTACTGATCATTACCACCAAGTATCATCAAGATTGTGTGAAAAAATATTTCCTGTATTTCGGAAACTCGTTATCTGAAAATCTTGGCAACCCCTCTGAATGAAAGTGCTTTTCCACAGTCTGTGCCTAGGACTACTTGAAGAGGAAACAAACCATAGAGACAAAACTGAGAACTCCTTTACTTTGTCAAGTTTCAAAGAGCTATTACACACCATTTTGGATTTAGAGTTCCAAATTCATCTATCTATATAGGAGAGAACAGAGTGAAACCTAAATATAAAAACTGCTACTGTAGACGAACGCTTCAACCTAGAAGAACAAAATTTGGTGAGCCAAGTGGGTTTTGTGTACTGATCATTACCACCAAGTATCATCAACATTGGGTGAAAAAATATTTGCTGGTATTTCGGAAAATCGTTATTTCTTAGAAGCTTGGCAACCCCTCTAATGAAAGTGCTTTTCCACCCTCGATGCCTATGGCTAATTGAAGAGGAAACAAACCATAGAGACAAAACTGAGAACTCCTTTCTTTTGTCAAGTTTCGAAGAGCTACTACAAACCATGATGGATTCAGAGTTCCAAATTCATCTATCTATATAGGAGAGAACAGAGTGAAACCTAAAAATAAAAACTGCTACTGTAAACGAATGCTTCAAACTACAAGAAAAAAATTTAGTGAACCAAGTGGGATTTTTGTACTGATAATTACCACCTAGTATCATCAAAATTGGGTGACAAAATATTTGCTGGTATTTCGGAAACTCGTTACTTCTTAGAAGCTTCTCAACGCTTCTCAATGAAAGTGCTTTTCCACCGTCTGTGCCTAGGGCTAATTGAAGAGGAGACAAATCATAGAGACAAAACTGAGAACTCCTTTCTTTTGTCAAGTTTCAAAGAGCTACTTCAAACCATGTTGGATTCAGAGTTCCAAATTCATCTATCAATATAGCAGAGAACAGAGTGAAACCTAAATATAAAAACTGCTACTGTAGATGAACGCTTCAACCTAGAAGAACAAAATTTGGTGAGCCAAGTGGGATTTGTGTACTGATCATTACCACCTAGTATCATCAGGATTGGGTGAAAAAATATTTGCTGGTATTTCGGAAACTCGTAATTTCTTGAAAGCTTGGCAACACCTCTCAATGAAAGTGCTTTTCCACAGTCTCTGCCTAGGGCTACTTGAAGAGGAAACAAACCATAGAGACAGAATTGAGAACTCCTTTTTTTTGTCAAGTTTCAAAGAGCTACTACAAACTATATTGTATTTAGATTTCCAAATTCATCTATCTATATAGGAGAGAACAGAGTGAAACCTAAATATAAAAACTGCTACTGTAGATGATCGCTTCAACGCAGAAGAACAAAAATTGGTGAGCAAAGTGGGATTTGTGTACTTGTCATTACCACCAGTATCATCAACATTGGGTGAAAAAATATTTGCTGGTATTTCGGAAACTCGTTATTTCTTAGAAGCTTCGCAACGCCTCTCAATGAAAGTGATTTTCCACAGTCTGTGCCTAGGGCTACGTGAAGAAGAAACAAACCATAGAGACAAAACTGAGAACTCCTCTATTTTGTCAAGTTTCAAAGAGCCACTACAATCCATGTTGGATGTAGAGTTCCAAATTCATCTATCTATATAGCAGAGAACAGAGTGAAACCTAAACATAAAAACTGCTACTGTAGACGAACGCTTCAACCTGGAAGAACAATATTTGGTGAGCCAAGTGGGATTTGTGTACTGATCATTACCACCACGTATCATCAACATTGGGTGAAAAAAATATTTGCTTGCATTTCTGAAACTCGTAATTTCTTGGACTTGGCAACCCCTCTCAATGAAAGTGCTTTTCCACAGTCTCTGCTTAGGGCTACTTGAAGCGGAAACAAATCACAGAGACAAAACTGAGAACTCTTTTATTTGTCAAGTTTCAAAGAGCTACTACAAACCATGTTGGATTTAGAGTTACAAATTCATCTATCTATATAGGAGAGAACAGAGTGAAATCCAAAAATAAGAACTGCTACTGTAAACGAACGCTGCAACCTAGAAGAAGAAAATTTGGTGAGCCAACTGGGATTTGTGTACTGATCATTACCACCAAGTATCATCAAGATTGTGTGAAAAAATATTTCCTGTATTTCGGAAACTCGTTATTTCTGAAAACCTTGGCAACCCCTCTGAATGAAAGTGCTTTTCCACAGTCTGTGCCTAGGACTACTTGAAGAGGAAACAAACCATAGAGACAAAACTGAGAACTCCTTTACTTTGTCAAGTTTCAAAGAGCTATTACACACCATTTTGGATTTAGAGTTCCAAATTCATCTATCTATATAGGAGAGAACAGAGTGAAACCTAAATATAAAAACTGCTACTGTAGACGAACGCTTCAACCTAGAAGAACAAAATTTGGTGAGCCAAGTGGGTTTTGTGTACTGATCATTACCACCAAGTATCATCAACATTGGGTGAAAAAATATTTGCTGGTATTTCGGAAAATCGTTATTTCTTAGAAGCTTGGCAACCCCTCTAATGAAAGTGCTTTTCCACCCTCGATGCCTATGGCTAATTGAAGAGGAAACAAACCATAGAGACAAAACTGAGAACTCCTTTCTTTTGTCAAGTTTCGAAGAGCTACTACAAACCATGATGGATTCAGAGTTCCAAATTCATCTATCTATATAGGAGAGAACAGAGTGAAACCTAAAAATAAAAACTGCTACTGTAAACGAATGCTTCAAACTACAAGAAAAAAATTTGGTGAACCAAGTGGGATTTTTGTACTGATAATTACCACCTAGTATCATCAAAATTGGGTGACAAAATATTTGCTGGTATTTCGGAAACTCGTTACTTCTTAGAAGCTTGGCAACGCTTCTCAATGAAAGTGCTTTTCCACTGTCTGTGCCTAGGGCTAATTGAAGAGGAGACAAATCATAGAGACAAAACTGAGAACTCCTTTCTTTTGTCAAGTTTCAAAGAGCTACTTCAAACCATGTTGGATTCAGAGTTCCAAATTCATCTATCAATATAGCAGAGAACAGAGTGAAACCTAAATATAAAAACTGCTACTGTAGATGAACGCTTCAACCTAGAAGAACAAAATTTGGTGAGCCAAGTGGGATTTGTGTACTGATCATTACCACCTAGTATCATCAACATTGGGTGAAAAAATATTTGCTGATATTTCGGAAACCCGTTACTTCATAGAAGCTTGGCAACCCCTCACAATGAAAGTGCTTTTCCACCGTCGGTGCCTATGGCTAATTGAAGAGGAAACAAACCATAGAGACAAAACTGAGAACTCCTTTCTTTTGTCAAGTTTCAAAGAGCTACTTCAAACCATGTTGGATTCAGAATTCCAAATTCATCTATCAATGTAGCAGAGAACAGAGTGAAACCTAAACATAAAAACTGCTACTGTAGACGAACGCTTCAACCTGGAAGAACAATATTTGGTGAGCCAAGTGGGATTTGTGTACTGATCATTACCACCAAGTATCATCAACATTGGGTGAAAAAATATTTGCTGGTATTTCGGAAACTCGTTAATTCTTAGAAGCTTGGCAACCTCTCTCAATGAAAGTGCTTTTCCACCCTCGATGCCTAGGGCTAATTGAAGAGGAAACAAACCATAGAGACAAAACTGAGAACTCCTTTCTTTTGTCAAGTTTCAAAGATCTACTACAAACCATGTTGGATTCAGAGTTCCAAATTCATCTATCTATTTAGGAGAGAACAGAGTGAAACCTAAATGTAAAAACTGCTACTGTAGACGAACGCTTCAACCTAGAGGAACAAAATTTGGTGAGCCAACTGGGATTTGTGGACTTGTCATTACCACCACGTATCATCAAGATTGGGTGAAAAAATATTTGCTGGTAATTCGGAAACTCGTTATTTCTTAGCAGCTTGGCAACCCCTCTCAATGAAACTGCTTTTCCACAGTCTCTGCGTAGGGCTACTTGAAGCGGAAACAAATCATAGAGACAAAACTGAGAATTCGTTTATTTTGTCAAGTTTCAAAGAGCTACTACAAACCATGTTGGATTTAGAGTTCCAAATTCATCTATCTATATAGCAGAGAACAGAGTGAACCCTAAACATAATAACTGCTACTGTAGACGAACGCTTCAACCTGGAAGAGCAATATTTGGTGAGCCAAGTGGGATTTGTGTACTGATCATTACCACCAAGTATCATCAACATTCGGTGAAAAAAATATTTGCTGGTATTTCGGAAATTCGTAATTTCTTCTAAGCTTGGCAACCCCTCTCAATTAAAGTGCTTTTCCACAGTCTGTGCCTAGGGCTACTTAAAGAGGAAACAATCCATAGAAACAAAACTGAGACCTCCTTTATTTTGTCAAGTTTCAAAGAGCTTCTACAAACCATGTAGGATATAGAGTTCAAAATTCATCTATCTGTATAGGAGAGAACAGAGTGAAACCTAAAAATAAAAACTGCTTCTCTAAACGAATGCTTCAAACTAGAAGAACAAAATATGGTGAGCCAAGTGGGATTTGTGTACGATCATTACCACCAAGTATCATCAAGATTGGGTGAAAAAATGTTTGCTGGTATTTCGGAAACCCGTTATTTCTTAGAAGCTTAGCAACCCCACTCATTGAAAGTACATTTCCACACTCTGTGCCTAGGACTACGGAAGAGGAAACAAACCATAGAAACAAAACGGAGAACTCCTTTATTTTGTCAAGTTTCAAAGAGCTACTACAAACCACGTTAGATTTAGAGTTCTAAATTCATCTATCTCTATAGGAGAGAACAAAGTGAAACCTAAATATAAAAACTGCTACTGTAGACGAAAGCTTCTACCTAGAAGAACAAAATTTGGTGAGCCAAGTCGGTTTTGTGTCCTGATCATTCCTACCAAGTATCATCAACATTGGGTGAAAAAATATTTATGGTATTTCGGAAACTCGTTAATTCTTAGAAGCTTGGCAACCCCTCTCAATGAAAGTGCTTTTCCACCGTCGGTGCCTATGGCTAATTGAAGAGGAACAAACCATAGAGATAAAACTGAAAACTCCTTTCTTTTGTCAAGTTTCAAAGAGCTACTTCAAACCATGGTGGATTCAGAGTTCCAAATTCATCTATCAATATAGCAGAGAACAGAGTGAAACGTAAATATAAAAACTGCTACTGTAGATGAACGCTTCAACCTAGAAGAACAAAATTTGGTGAGCCAAGTGGGATTTGTGTACTGATCATTACCACCAGGTATCATCAAGTGTGGGTGAAAAAATATTTGCTGGTATTTCGGAAACTCGTAATATTTTGGAAGCTTGGCAACCCCTCTCAATGAAAGTGCTTTTCCACAGTCTCTGCTTAAGGCTATTTGAAGCGGGAACAAATCATAGAGACAAAACTGAGAACTCCTTTATTTTGTCAAGTTTCAAAGAGCTACTACAAACCATGTTGGATTTAGAGTTCCAAATTCATCTATCTATATAGGAGAGAACAGTTTGAAACCTAAAATTAAAAACTGGTACTGTAAATGAACGCTTCAACCTAGAAGAACAAAATTTGATGAGCCAAGTGGGATTTGTGGACTTGTCATTACCACCACGTATCATCAAGATTGTGTGAAAAAATATTTGCTGGTATTTCGGAAAATCGTAATTTCTTGGAAGCTTGGCAACCCCTCTCAATGAAAGTGCTTTTCCACAGTCTCTGCATATGGCTACTTGAAGCGGAAACAAACCATAGAGACAAAACTGAGAACTCCTTTATTTTTTCAAGTTTCAAAGGGCTACTACAAACCATGTTGGATTTAGAGTTCCAAATTCATCTATCTATATAGGAGAGAACAGAGTGAAACCTAAAAATAAAAACTGCTCCTTAAAAGGAACGCATGAACCTAGAAGAACAAAATTTGGTGAGCTACTACAAACCATGTTGGATTCAGAGTTCCAAATTCATCTATCTATATAGGAGAGAACAGAGTGATACCTAAATATAAAAATTGCTACTGTAGACGAACGCTTCAACCTAGAAGAACAAAATTTGGTGAGCCAAGTGGGATTTGTGTACTGATCATTACCACCAAAGAGCTACTACAAACCATGTTGGATTTAGAGTTCCAAATTCATCTATCTAAAAAGCAGAGAACAGAGTGAAACCTAAATATAAAAACTGCTACTCTAGACGAACGCTTCAACCTAGAAGAACAAAATTTGGTGAGCCAAGCGGGACTTTTGTACCGATCATTACCACCTCCTATCATCAACATTGGGTGACAAAATATTTGCTGGTATTTCGGAAACTCGTATTTCTTGGAAGCCTGGCAACCCCTTTCAAATAAAGTGCTTTCCACAGTCTCTGCTTAGGGCTACATGAAGTAGAAAAAAATCATAGAGACAAAACTGAGAACTCCTTTACTTTGTCAAGTTTCAAAGAGCTACTACAAACCATGTTGGATTTAGAGTTCCAAATTCATCTATCTATATTGCAGAGAACAGAATGAAACCTAAATATAAAAACTGCTACTGTAGACGAACGCTTCAACCTAGAAGAACAAAATTTGGTGAGCCAAGTGGGATTTGTGGACGTGTCATTACCACCACGTATCGTCAAGATTGGGTGAAAAAATATTTGCTGGTAATTCGGAAACTCGTTATTTCTTAGAAGCTTGGAAACCCCACTCAATGAAAGTGCTTTTCCACAGTCTGTTCCAAGGTTTATTTGAAGAGGAAACAAACCATAGAGACAAAACTGAGAACTCCTTTATTTTGTCAAGTATCAAAGAGCTACTACAAACCATGTTGGATTTAGAGTTCCAAATTCATCTATCTATATATGAGAGAACAGAGTGAAACCTAAAAATAAAAACTGCTACTGTAAACGAACGCTTCAACCTAGAAGAACGAGATTTGATGAGCCAAGTGATATTTATGGACTTTTCATTACCACAAGGTATCATCAAGATTGGGTGAAAAAATACTTGCTGGTATTTCGGAAACTCGTTATTTCTTGGAAGCTTGGCAACCCCTCTCAATGAAAGTGCTTTTCCACAGTCTCTGCGTATGGCTACTTGAAGCGGAAACAAATCATAGAGACAAAACTGAGAACTCCTTTATTTTGTCAAGGTTCAAAAACCTACTACAAACCATATTGGATTTAGATTTCCAAATTCATCTATGTATATAGGAGACAACAGAGTGAAACCTAAATATAAAAACTGCTACTGTAGACGAACGGTTCAACGTAGAAGAAAAAAATTTTGTGAGCCAAGTGGGATTTGTGTACTGACCATTACCACCAAGTATCATCAAGATTGGGTGAAAAAATATTTGCTGGTAATTCGGAAACTCGTTATTTCTTAGAAGCTTGGCAACCCCTCTCAATGGAAGTGCTTTTCCAAGGTCTCTGCTTAGGGCTACTTGAAGCAGAAACAAATCATAGAGATAAAACTGAGAACTCCTTTATTTTGTCAAGTTTCAAAGAGCTACTACAAACCATGTTGAATTTAGAGTTCCAAATTCATCTACCTATATAGGAGAGAACAGAGTAAAACATAAAAATAAAAACTGCTACTGTAGACGAATGCTTCAACCTAGAAGAACAAAATTTGGTGAGCCAAATTGGGATTTGTGTACTTGTACTTACCACCAAGTATCATCAAGATTTGGTGAAAAAATATTTGCTGGTATTTTGGAAACTCGTTATTTCTTAGAAGCTTGGCCATCCCTCTCATTGAAAGTGCTTTTCCTCAGTCTGTGCCAGGGCTACTTGAAGAGGAAACAAACCATAGAGACAAAACTGAGAACTCTTTATTTTTTCCAGTTTCAAAGAGCTACTACAAACCATGTTGGATTTAGAGTTCCAAATTCATCTATCTATATAGGAGAGAACAGAGTGAAACCTAAAAATAAAAACTGCTACTTAAAACGAACGCATCAACCTAGAAGAACAAAATTTGGTGAGTCAAGTGGGATTTGTGTACTTGTCATTACCACCAAGTATCATTAAGATTGGGTGAAAAAATATTTGCTGGTATTTCGAAAACTCGTTATTTCTTAGAAGCTTGGCAACCCCTCTCAATGAAAGTGCTTTTCCACAGTCTCTGCTTAGGGCTAATTGAAGCGGATACAAATCATAGAGAAAAAACGGAGAACACCTTTACTTTGTCAAGTTTCAAAGAGCTACTACAAACCATGTTGGATTTAGAGTTCCAAATTCATCTATCTAAAAAGCAGAGAACAGAGTGAAACCTAAATATAAAAACTGCTACTCTAGACGAACGCTTCAACCTAGAAGAACAAAATTTGGTGAGCCAAGTGGGACTTTTGTACCGATCATTACCACCTCCTATCATCAACATTGGGTGACAAAATATTTGCTGGTATTTCGGAAACTCGTATTTCTTGGAAGCCTGGCAACCCCTTTCAAATAAAGTGCTTTCCACAGTCTCTGCTTAGGGCTACATGAAGTAGAAAAAAATCATAGAGACAAAACTGAGAACTCCTTTACTTTGTCAAGTTTCAAAGAGCTACTACAAACCATGTTGGATTTAGAGTTCCAAATTCATCTATCTATATCGCAGAGAACAGAATGAAACCTAAATATAAAAACTGCTACTGTAGACGAACGCTTCAACCTAGAAGAACAAAATTTGGTGAGCCAAGTGGGATTTGTGGACGTGTCATTACCACCACGTATCGTCAAGATTGGGTGAAAAAATATTTGCTGGTAATTCGGAAACTCGTTATTTCTTAGAAGCTTGGAAACCCCACTCAATGAAAGTGCTTTTCCACAGTCTGTTCCAAGGTTTATTTGAAGAGGAAACAAACCATAGAGACAAAACTGAGAACTCCTTTATTTTGTCAAGTATCAAAGAGCTACTACAAACCATGTTGGATTTAGAGTTCCAAATTCATCTATCTATATATGAGAGAACAGAGTGAAACCTAAAAATAAAAACTGCTACTGTAAACGAACGCTTCAACCTAGAAGAACGAGATTTGATGAGCCAAGTGATATTTATGGACTTTTCATTACCACAAGGTATCATCAAGATTGGGTGAAAAAATACTTGCTGGTATTTCGGAAACTCGTTATTTCTTGGAAGCTTGGCAACCCCTCTCAATGAAAGTGCTTTTCCACAGTCTCTGCGTATGGCTACTTGAAGCGGAAACAAATCATAGAGACAAAACTGAGAACTCCTTTATTTTGTCAAGGTTCAAAAACCTACTACAAACCATATTGGATTTAGATTTCCAAATTCATCTATGTATATAGGAGACAACAGAGTGAAACCTAAATATAAAAACTGCTACTGTAGACGAACGGTTCAACGTAGAAGAAAAAAATTTTGTGAGCCAAGTGGGATTTGTGTACTGACCATTACCACCAAGTATCATCAAGATTGGGTGAAAAAATATTTGCTGGTAATTCGGAAACTCGTTATTTCTTAGAAGCTTGGCAACCCCTCTCAATGGAAGTGCTTTTCCAAGGTCTCTGCTTAGGGCTACTTGAAGCAGAAACAAATCATAGAGATAAAACTGAGAACTCCTTTATTTTGTCAAGTTTCAAAGAGCTACTACAAACCATGTTGAATTTAGAGTTCCAAATTCATCTACCTATATAGGAGAGAACAGAGTAAAACATAAAAATAAAAACTGCTACTGTAGACGAATGCTTCAACCTAGAAGAACAAAATTTGGTGAGCCAAATTGGGATTTGTGTACTTGTACTTACCACCAAGTATCATCAAGATTTGGTGAAAAAATATTTGCTGGTATTTTGGAAACTCGTTATTTCTTAGAAGCTTGGCCATCCCTCTCATTGAAAGTGCTTTTCCTCAGTCTGTGCCAGGGCTACTTGAAGAGGAAACAAACCATAGAGACAAAACTGAGAACTCTTTATTTTTTCCAGTTTCAAAGAGCTACTACAAACCATGTTGGATTTAGAGTTCCAAATTCATCTATCTATATAGGAGAGAACAGAGTGAAACCTAAAAATAAAAACTGCTACTTAAAACGAACGCATCAACCTAGAAGAACAAAATTTGGTGAGTCAAGTGGGATTTGTGTACTAGTCATTACCACCAAGTATCATTAAGATTGGGTGAAAAAATATTTGCTGGTATTTCGAAAACTCGTTATTTCTTAGAAGCTTGGCAACCCCTCTCAATGAAAGTGCTTTTCCACAGTCTCTGCTTAGGGCTAATTGAAGCGGATACAAATCATAGAGAAAAAACGGAGAACACCTTTACTTTGTCAAGTTTCAAAGAGCTACTACAAACCATGTTGGATTTAGAGTTCCAAATTCATCTATCTATATTGCAGAGAACAGAGTGAAACCTAAATATAAAAACTGCTACTGTAGACGAACGCTTCAACATAGAAGAACAAAATTTGGTGAGCCAAGTGGGATTTGTGTACTGATCATTACCACCAAGTGTCATCAAGTTTGCATGAAAAAATATTTGCTGTTATTTCGGAAACTCGTTATTTCTTAGAATTTGGCAACCCCACTCAATGAAAGTGCTTTTCCACAGTCTGTTCCAAGGGGTACGTGAAGAGGAAACAAACCATAGAGACAAAACTGAGAACTCCTTTATTTTGTCAAGTTTCAAATAGCTACTACAAACTATGTTTGATTTAGAGTTCCAAATTCATCTATCTATATAGGAGAGAACAGAGTAAACCTAAAAATAAAAACTGCTACTGTAGACGAATGCTTCAACCTAGAAGAACAAAACTTGGTGAGCCAAGTGGGTTTTGTGTACTTGTCCTTACCACCAAGTATCATCAAGTTTGGGTGAAAAAATATTTGCTGGTATTTCGGAAACTCGTTATTTCGTAGAAGCTTGGCAACGCTTCTCAATGAAAGTGCTTTTCCACAGTCTGTGCCTAGGACTACTTGAAGAGGAAACAAACCATAGAGACAAAACTGAGAGCTCCTTTATTTTGTCAAGTTTCAAAGAGCCACTACAAACCATGTTGGATGTAGAGTTCCAAATTCATCTCTCTATATAGCAGAGAACAGAGTGAAACCTAAACATAATAACTGCTACTGTAGACGAACGCTTCAACCTGGAAAAATAATATTTGGTGAGCCCAGTGGGATTTGTGTACTGATCATTAAAACCAAGTATCATCAACATTCGGTGAAAAAAATATTTGCTGGTATTTTGGAGAATCCTAATTTCTTTGAAGCTTGGCAACCCCTTTCAATGAAAGTGCTTTTCCACAGTCTGTGCCTAGGGCTACTTAAAGAGGAAACAATCTATAGAGACAAAACTGAGACCTCCTTTATTTTGTCAAGTTTCAAAGAGCTTCTACAAACCATGTAGGATTTAGAGTTCCAAATTCATCTATCTATATAGGAGAGAACAGATTGAAACCTAAAAATAAAAACTGCTACTCTAAACGAATGCTTCAAACTAGAAGAACAAAATTTGGTGAGCCAAGTGGGTTTTGTGTACTGATCATTTCCACCAAGTATCATCTACATTGGGTGAAAAAATATTTGCTGGTATTTCGGAAACTCGTTATTTCTTAGAAGCTTGGCAACCCCTCTCAATGAAAGTGCTTTTCCTCAGTCTGTGCCTAGGGTTACTTGAAGAGGAAACAAACCATAGAGACAAAACTGAGAACTCCTTTCTTTTGTCAAGTTTCAAAGAGCTACTACAAACCATGTTGGATTCAGAGTTTAAATTCATCTATCTATATAGGAGAGAACAGAGTGAAACCTAAATGTAAAAACTGCTACTGTAGACGAACGCTTCAACCTAGAGGAACAAATGTTGGTGAGCCAACTGGGATTTGTGGACTTGTCATTACCACCACGTATCATCAAGATTGGGTGAAAAAATATTTGCTGGTAATTCGGAAACTCGTTATTTCTTAGCAGCTTGGCAACCCCTCTCAATGAAACTGCTTTTCCACAGTCTCTGCGTATGGCTACTTGAAGCGGAAACAAATCATAGAGACAAAACTGAGAACTCGTTTACTTTGTCAAGTTTCAAAGAGCTTCTACAAACCATGTTGGATTTAGAGTTCCAAATTCATCTATCTATATAGGAGAGAACAGAGTAAAACCTAAAAATAAAAACTGCTACTGTAGACTAATGCTTCAACCTAGAATAACAAAATTTGGTGAGCAAATTGGGTTTTGTGTACTGATCATTTCCACTAAGTATCATCAACATTGGGTGAAAAAATATTTGCTGGTATTTCGAAAACTCGTTATTTCTTAGAAGCTTGGCAACCCCTCTCATTGAAAGTGCTTTTCCACCCTCGATGCCTAGGGCTAATTGAGGAGGAAACAAACCATAGAGACAAAACTGAGAACTCCTTTCTTTTGTCAAGTTTTAAAGAGCTACTACAAACCATGTTGGATTCAGAGTTCCAAATTCATCTGTCTATATTGGAGAGAACAGAGTGAAACCTAAATGTAAAAACTGCTACTGTAGACGAACGCTTCAACCTAGAGGAACAAAATTTGGTGAGCCAACTGGGATTTGTGGACTTGTCATTACCACCACGTATCATCAAGATTGGGTGAAAAAATATTTGCTGGTAATTCGGAAACTCCTTATTTCTTAGCAGCTTGGCAACCCCTCTCAATGAAACTGCTTTTCCACAGTCTCTCCGTAGGGCTACTTGAAGCGGAAACAAATCATAGAGACAAAACTGAGACCTCCTTTATTTTGTCAAGTTTCAAAGAGCTACTACAAACCATGTTGGATTTAGAGTTCCAAATTCATCTATCTATATAGCAGAGAACAGAGTGAAACCTAAACATAAAAACTGCTACTGTAGACGAACGCTTCAACCTGGAAGAACAGTATTTGGTGAGCCAAGTGGGATTTGTGTACTGATCATTACCACCAAGTATCATCAACATTCTGTGAAAAAAATATTTGCTGGTATTTCGGAAACCCGTTATTTCTTAGAAGCTTGGAAACCCCACTCAATGAAAGTGCTTTTCCACAGTCTGTGCCTAGGACTACTTGAAGAGAAAACAAACCATAGAAACAAAACTGAGAACTCCTTTCTTTTGTCAAGTTTCCAAGAGCTACTACAAACCATGTTGGATTCAGAGTTTCCATTTCATCTATCTATATAGGAGAGAACAGAGTGAAACCTAAATATAAAAACTGCTACTGTAGACGAACGCTTCAACCTAGAAGAACAAAATTTGGTGAGCCAAGTGGGATTTGTGTACTGATCATTACCACCAAGTATCATCAAGATTGGGTGAAAAAATATTTGCTGGTTTTTCGGAAACTCGTTATTTCTTAGAAGCTTAGCAACCCCACTCATTGAAAGTACTTTTCCACAGTCTGTGCCTAGGACTACTTGAAAAGGAAACAAACCTTAGAAACAAAACGGAGAACTCCTTTATTTTGTCAAGTTTCAAAGAGCAACTACAAACCACGTTGGATTTAGAGTTCTGAATTCATCTATCTGTATAGGAGAGAACAGAGTGAAACCTAAATATAAAAACTGCTACTGCAGACGAACGCTTCAACCTACAAGAACAAAATTTGGTGAGCCAAGTGGGTTTTGTGTACTGATCATTACCACCAAGTATCATCAAGATAATGTGAGAAAATATTTGCTGGTATTTCGGAAACTCGTTATTTCTTAGAAACTTGGCCACCCCTCTCAATGAAAGTGCTTTTCCTCAGTGTGTGCCACGGCTACTTGAAGACGAAACAAACCATAGATACAAAACTTAGAACTCCTTTATTTTTTCAAGTTTCAAAGAGCTACTACAACCCATGTTGGATTTAGAGTTCCAAATTCATCTATCTATAAAGCAGAGAACAGAGTGAAACCTAAATATAAAAACTGCTACTCTAGACGAACGCTTCTACCTAGAAGAAGAAAATTTGGTGAGCGAAGTGGGACTTTTGTACCGATCATTACCACCTCGTATCATCAACATTGGATGACAAAATATTTGCTGGTATTTCGGAAAACGTAATTTCTTGGAAGCTTGGCAACCCCTTTCAAGGAAAGTGCTTTTCCACAGTCTCTGCTTAGGGCTACATGAAACAGAAAGAAATCATAGAGACAAAACTGAGAACTCCTTTACTTTGTCAAGTTTGAAAGAGCTACTACAAACCATGTTGGATTTAGAGTTCCAAATTCATCTATCTATATCGCAGAGAACAGAGTGAAACCTAAATATAAAAACTGCTACTGTAGACGACCGCTTCAACCTAGAAGAACAAAATTTGGTGAGCCAAGTGGGATTTGTGGACTTGTAATTACCACCACGTATCATCAAGATTGTGTGAAAAAATATTTGCTGGTAATTCGGAAACTCGTTATTTCTTAGAAGCCTGGCAACCCCACTCAATGAAAGTGCTTTTCCACAGTCTCTGCTTAGGGCTACTTGAAGCAGAAACAAATCATAGAGACAAAACTGAGAACTCCTTTATTTTGTCAAGTTTCAAAGAGCTACTACAAACCATGTTGGATTTAGAGTTCCAAATCCATCTATCTATATATGAGAGAACAGAGTGAAACCTAAAAATAAAACTGCTACTGTAAACGAACGCTTCAACCTAGAAGAACGAGATTTGGTGAGCCAAGTGATATTTATGGACTTGTCATTACCACAAGGTATCATCAAGATTGGGTGAAAAAATATTTGCTGGTAATTCGGAAACTCGTTATTTTTTAGAAGCTTGGCAACCCCTCTTAATGGAAGTGCTTTTCCACAGTCTCTGCTTAGGGCTACTTGAAGCAGAAACAAATCATAGAGACAAAACTGAGAACTCCTTTATTTTGTCAAGTTTCAAAGAGCTACTACAAACCATGTTGAATTTAGAGTTCCAAATGCATCTATCTATATAGGAGAGAACAGAGTAAAACCTAAAAATAAAAACTGCTACTGTAGACGAACGCTTCAACCTCCAATTACAAAATTTGGTGAGCCAAGTGGGATTTTGTACATGTCATTACCACCAAGTATCATCAACATACGGTGAAAAAATATTTGCTGGTATTTTGGAAACTCGTTATTTCTTAGAAGCTTGGCAACGCCTCTCAATGAAAGTGCTTTTCCACAGTCTTTGCCTAGGGCTACTTGAAGAGGAAACAAACCATAGAGACAAAACTGAGAACTTTTTTATTTTGTCAAGTTTCAAAGAGCCACTACAAACCATGTTGGATTTAGAGTTCCAAATTCATCTATCTATATAGCAGAGAACAGAGTGAAAACTAAATATAAAAACTGCTACTGTAGATGAACGCTTCAAACTGGAAGAACAATATTTGCTGAGACAAGTGGGATTTGTGTACTGATCATTACCACCAAGTATCATCAAGATTAAGTGGAAAAATATTTGATGGTATTTCGGAAACTCGTTATTTCCCAAAAGCTTGGCAACCCCTCACAATGAAAGTGCTTTACTACAGTCTCTGCTTAGGGCTACTTGAAGTGGAAACAAATCATAGAGACAAATATGAGAACTCCTTTATTTTGTCAAGTTTCAAAGAACTACTACAAACCATGTTGGATTTAGAGTTCCAAATTCATCTATCTATATAGGAGAGAACAGATTGAAACCTAAGTATAAAATCTGCTACTGTAGACGAACACTTCAACCTAGAAGAACAAAATTTGGTGAGTAAAGTGGGATTTGTGTACCTATCATTACCACCATGTATCATCAAGATTGGGTGTAAAAATATTTGCTGGTATTTCGGAAACTCGTTATTTCTCCGAAGCTTGGCAACCCCTCACAATGAAAGTGCTTTTCCACAGTCTCTGCTTAGGACTACTTGAAGTGGAAACAAATCATAGAGACAAAACTGAGAACTCCTTTATTTTGTCAAGTTTCAAAGAGCTACTACAAACCATGTTCGATTTACAGTTCCAAATTCATCTATCTTTATAGGAGAGTACACAGTGAAACTTAAAAATATAAACTGCTACTGTAAACGAACGCTTCAACCTAGAAGAACAAAATTTGGTGAGTCAAGTGGGATTTGTGAACCAATCATTACCACCAAGTGTCATCAAGATTGGGTGAAAAAATATTTGCTGGTATTTCGGAAACTCGTAATTTCTTGGAATTTGGCAACCCCTCTCAATGAAAGTGCTTTTCCACAGTCTCTGCTTAGGGCTACTTGAAGAGGAAACAAATCATAGAGACAAAAGTGAGAACTAATTTATTTTGTCAAGTTTCAAAGAGCTACTTCAAACCATATTGGATTTAGAGTTCCAAATTCATCTATCTTTATAGGAGAGAACAGAGTGAAACTTAAAAATAAAAACGGCCACTGTAAACGAATGCTTCAACCTAGAAGAACAAAATTTGGTAAGCCAAGTGGGACTTGTGTACTTCTCGTTACCACCATGTAGCATCAACATTGGGTGAAAAAATATTTGCTGGTATTTCAGAAACTCGTTATTTCTTAGAAACTTGGCAACCCCTCTCAATGAAAGTGCTTTTCCACAGTCAGTGCCTAGGGCTACTTGAAGAGGAAACAAATCATAGAGACAAAACTGAGAACTCCTTTATTTTTTCAAGTTTCAAAGAGCTATTACAAACCATGTTGGATTTAGAGTTCCAATTTCTTCTATCTATATACGAGAGAACAGAGGGAAACCTAGATATAAAAACTGCTACTGTAGACAAACGCTTCAAAGTAGAAGAACAAAATTTGGTGAGCCATGTGGGATTTGTGTACAGATCATTACCACCAAGTATCATCGATATTGTGTGAAAAAATATTTGCTGGTATTTCGGAAACTCGTTATTTCTTACAAGCTTGACAAACCCTCTCAATGAAAGTGCTTCTCCACAATCTGTGCCTAGGGCTACTAGAAGAGGTAACACACCATAGAGACAAAACTGAGAACTCCTTCATTTTGTCAAGTTTCAAACAGCTACTACAAACCATGTTGGATTTAGAGTTCCAAATTCATCTATCTATATAGCAGAGAACAGAGTGAAACCTAAATATAAAGACTGCTACAGTAGACGAACTCTTCAACCTAGAAGAACAAAATTTGGTGAGTCAAGTGGGATTTGTGTACCGATCATTACAAGCAAGTATCATCAAGATTCGGTGAAGAAATATTTGCTGGTATTTCGGAAACTCGTAATTTCTTGGAAGCTTGGCAACCACTTTCAATGAAAGTGCTTTTTGACAGTCTCTGCTTAGGGCTACTTGAAGAGGAAACAAACCATAGAGACAAAACTGAGAACTCCTTCATTTTGTCAAGTTTCAAAGAGCTACTACAAACCATGTTGCATTTAGAGTTCCCAATTCATCTATCTATACAGGAGAGAACAGAGTGAAACCTAAAAATTAAAACTGCTACTGTAAACGAACGCTTCAACCTAGAAGAACAAAATTTGGTGAGCCAAGTGGGATTTTTGTACTTGTCATTACCAAAACGTATGATCAACATTGGGTGAAAAAATATTTGCTGGTATTTCGGAAACTCGTATTCTTTGAAGCTTGGCAACCCCTTTCAATGAAAGTGCTTTTCCACAGTCTGTGCCTAGGGCGACTTGAAGAGGAAACAAACCATAGAGACAAAACTGAGAACTCCTTTATTTTGTCAAGTTTTAAAGTGCTATTACATGCCATGTTGGATTTAGAGTTCCAAATTCATCTATCTATATAGGAGAGAACAGAGTGAAAACTAAAAATAAAAACTGCTACTGTAGACGAACGCTTCAACCCAAAGAACAAAAATTGGTGAGCCAAGTGGGATTTGTGTACTTGTCATTACCAAAACGTATGATCAACATTGGGTGAAAAAATATTTGCTGGTATTTCGGAAACTCGTTATTTATAGAAGCTTGGCAACCCTTCTCAATGAAAGTGCTTTTCCACAGTCTGTGCCTAAGGCTACTTGAAGTGGAAACAACCCATAGAGACAAAACTGAGAACTCCTTTATTTTGTCAACTTTCAAATAGCTACTACAAACCATGTTGGACTTAGAGTTCCAAATTCATCTATCTATATATGAGAGAACAGAGTGAAAACTAAAAATAAAAACTGCTACTGTAAACGAACGCTTCAACCTAGAAGAACAAAATTTGGTGAGCCAAGTGGGATTTGTGTAATTGTCATTACCACCACGTATCATCAACATTGGGTGAAAAAATATTTGCTGGTATTTCGGAAACTCATAATTTCGTTGAAGCTTGGCAACCCCTCTCAATGAAAGTGCTTTTCCACCGTCTGAGAATAGGGCTACTTGAAGAGGAAACAATCCATAGAGACAAAACTGAGAATTCCTTTATTTTGTCAAGTTTCAAAGAGCCACTACAAACCATGTTGGATTTAGAGTTCCAAATTCATCTATCTATATAGGAGAGAACAGAACGAAACCTAAAAATAAATGCTGCTACTGAAAACGAATGCATCAACCTAGAATAACAAAATTTGGTGAGTCAAGTGGGAATTGTGTACCGATGATTACCACCAAGTATCATCAAGATTGGGTGAAAAAATATTTGCTCGTATTTGGGAAACTCGTTATTTCTTAGAAGCTTGGCAACCCTCTCAATCAAAGTGCTTTTCCACAGACTGTGCCTAGGGCTACTTGAAGAGGAAACAATCCATAGAGACAAAACTGAGAACTCGTTTATTTTGTCAACGTTCTAAGAGCTACTACAAATCATGTTGGATTTAGAGTTCCAAATTCATCTATCTATATAGGAGAGAACAGAGTGAAACCTAAAGATAAAAACTGCTACTGTAGACAAACGCTTCAACCTAGAAGAACAAAATTTGGTGATCCATTGGGTATTGCGTACTGATCATCACCACCAAGTATCATCAAGATTGTGTGAAAAAATATTTGCTGGTATTTCGGAAACTCATTATTTCTTAGAAGCTTGGCAACCGCTCTTAATGAATGTGCTTTTCCACACTCACTGCTTAGGGCTACTTGAAGCAGAAACAAATCATAGAGACAAAACTGAGAACTCCTTTATTTTGTCAAGTTTCAAAGAGCTACTACAAACCATATTGGATTTAGAGTTCCAAATTCATCTATCTATATAGGAGAGAACAGAGTGAAACTTAAATATAAAAATTGCTACTGTAGACGAGCGCTTCATCCTAGAAGAACCAAATGGTGAGCCATGTTGGATTTGTGTGCTGATCATCACCACCAAGTATCATCAAGATTGGGTGAGAAAATATTTGTTCGTATTTCGGAAACTCGTTATTTCTTAGAAGCTTGGCAACCCCCCTCAATGAAAGTGCTTTTCAACAGTCTCTGCCTAGGGCTACTGGAAGAGGAAACAAACCATAGAGACAAAACTGAGAACTCCTTTATTTTGTCAAGTTTCAAAGAGCTACTACAAACCATGTTGGATTTAGAGTTCCAAATTCATCTATCTATATAGGAGAGAACAGAGTGAAACCTAAAAATAAAAACTGCTACAGTAGACGAACGCTTCAATCTAGAAGAACAAAATTTGGTGAGCCTAGTGGGATTTGTGTACTGATCTTTACCACCAAGTATCATCAACATTGGGTTAAAAAATATTTGCTGGTATTTCGGAAACTCGTTATTTCTTAGAAGCTTCCAACCCCTCTCAATGAAAGTGCTTTTCCACCGTCTGTGCCTAGGGCTACTTGAAGAGGAAACAAAGAATTGAGACAAAACTGAGAACTACTTTATTTTGTCAAGTTTCAAAGAGCTACTGTAAACCCTGTTGGATTTAGAGTTCCAAATTCATCAATCTATATAGCAGAGAACAGAGTGAAACCTAAATATAAAAACTGCTACTGTAGACGAACGCGTCAACCTAGCAGAACAAAATTTCGTGAGCCAAGTGGATTTTGTGTACCGATCAATACCACCAAGTATCATGAATATTGTTTGAAAAAATATTTGCTGGTATTTTGGAAACTCATAATTTCTTGGAAACTTGGCAACCGCTTTCAATGAAAGTGCTTTTCCACAGTCTGTGCCCAGGGCTACTTGAAGAGGAAACAAACCATAGAGACAAAACTGAGAACTCCTTTATTTTGTCAAGTTTCAAAGAGCTACTACAAACCATGTTGGATTTAGAGTTCCAAATTCATGTATCAATATAGGAGAGAACAGAGTGCAACCTAAAAATGAAAACTGCTACTGTAAACGAACTCTTCAACCTAGAAGAACAAAATTTGGTGAGCCAAGTGGGATTTGTGTTCTTGTCCTTACCACCAAGTATCATCAAGATTGGGTGAAAAAATATTTGCTGGTATTCCGGAAACTCGTAATTTCCTGGAAGCTTGGCAACCCCTCTCAATGAAAGTGCTTTTCCACCATCTGTGCCTAGGGCTACTTGAAGAGGAAACCAACCATAGAGACAAAACTGAGAACTCCTTTATTTTGTCAAGATTCAAAGAGACACTACAAACCATTTTGGATTTAGAGTTCCAAATTCATCTATCTATATAGCAGAGAACAGAGTGAAACCTAAACATAAAAACTGCTACTGTAGACGAACGCTTCAACCTAGAAGAACAAAATTTGGTGAGCCAAGTGATATTTGTGTACTGATCATTACCACCAAGTATCATCAAGATTGGGTGAAAAAATATTTGCTGCTATTTCGGAAACTCGTTTTTTCTTGGAAACTTGGCAACCCCCATCAATGAAAGTGCTCTTCCACAGTCGCTGCTAGGGCTACTTGAATCGGAAACAAATCATTGAGACAAAACTGAAAACTCCTTTTTTTTGTCAAGTTTCAAAGAGCCACTACAAACCATGTTGGATTTAAAGTTAGAAATTCATCTTTCTATATACGAAAGAACAGAATGAAACCTAAATATTAAAACTGCTACTGTAGACGAACGCTTCAACCCAGAAGAACAAATTTTGGTGAGCCAAGTGGCATTTGTGTACTGATCATTACCACCAAGTATCATCAAGATTCGTTAAAAAACTATTTGATGGTATTTCGGAAACTCCTTATTTCTTAGATGCTTGGCAACCCCTCTCAATGAAAGTGCTTTTCCACAGTCTCTGCTTAGGGCTACTTGAAGAGGAAACAAGCCATAGAGACAAAACTGAGAACTCCTTTATTTTTTCAAGTTTCAAAGAGCTACTACAAACAATGTTGGATTTAGAGTTCCAAATTCATCTATCTATATAGGAGAGAACAGAGTGAAACCTAAAAATAAAAACTGCTACTGTAAACGAACGCTTCAACATAGAAGAACAAAATTTGGTGAGTCAAGTTGGACTTGTGTACTTGTCCTTACCACCAAGTATCATCAAGATTGGGTGAAAAAATATTTGCTGGTATTTCGGAAACTCGTTATTTCTTACAAGCTTGGCCACCCCTCTCAATGAAAGTGCTTTCCCTCAGTCTGTTCCAGGGCTACTTGAAGAGGAAACAAACCATAGAGACAAAACTGAGAACTCCTTTATTTTTTAAAGGTTCAAAGAGCTACTACAAACCATGTTGGATTTAGAGTTCCAAATTCTTCTATCTATATAGGAGAGAACAGAGTGAAACCTAAAAATAAAAACTGCTACTGTAGACGAACGCTTCAACCTAGAAGAACAAAATTTGGTGAGAAAAGTGGGATTTGTGTCCTGATCATTACCACCATGAATCAGCAAGATTTTGTGAAAAAATATTTGCTGGTAATTCGGAAAAGCATTATTTCTTAGAAGCTTGGCAACCCCTCTCAATGAAAGTGCTTTTCCACAGTCTCTGTTTAGGGCTACTTGAAGCAGAAACAAATCATAGAGACAAAACTGAGAACTCCTTTATTTTGTCAAGTTTCAAAGAGCTACTACAAACCATGTTGGATTTAGAGTTCCTAATTCATCTATCTATATAGGAGAGAACAGAGGGAACTTAAAAATATAAACTGCTACTGTAAACGAACGCTTCAACCTAGAAGAACAAAATTTGGTGATTCAAGTGGGATTTGTGTACCAATCATTACCACCAAGTATCATCAAGATTGAGTGAAAAAATATTTGCTGGTATTTCCGAAACTCGTTAATTCTTCGAAGCTTGGCAACCCTTCTCAATGAAAGTGCTTTTCCACAGTCTGTGCTTAGGACTACTTGAAGAGGAAACAAACCAAAGAGACAAAACTGAGAACTCCTTTATTTTGTCAAGTTTCAAAGAGCTATTACACACCATGTTGGATTTAGAGTTCCAAATTCATCTATCTATATAGGAGAGAACAGAGTGAAACCAAAATATGAAAACTGCTACTGTAGAGGAACGCTTCAACCCAGAAGAACACAATTTAGTGAGCCAAGTGGGATTTGTGTACTGATCATTACCACGAAGTATCATCAAGATTGGCTGAAAAAATATTTGCTGGTATTTCGGGAACTCGTTATTTCTTAGAAGCTTGGCAAACCCTCTCAATGAAAGTGGTTTTCCACAGTCTGTGCCTAGGATACTTGAAGAGGAAACAAACCATAAAGAAGAAACTGAGAACTGCTTTATTTTGTCAAGTTTCAAAGAGCTACAACAAACCATTTTGGATTTAGAGTTCCAAATTCATCTATCAATATAGGAGAGAACAGAGGGAACTTATAAATATAAAATGCTACTGTAAACGAACGCTTCAACCTAGAAGAACAAAATTTGGTGAGTCAAGTGGGATTTGTGAACCAATCATTACCACCAAGTATCATCAAGATTGGGTGAAAAAATATTTGCTGGTATTTCGGAAACTCGTTATTTCTTAGAAGCTTGGCAAACCTTCTCAAAGAAAGTGCTTTTCCACAGTCTGTGCCTAGCACTACTTGAAGAGGAAACAAACCATAAAGAAAAAACTGAGAACTCCTTTATTTTGTCAAGTTTCAAAGAGCTACTACAAACCATGTTGGATTTAGAGTTCCAAAATCGTGTATCAATATAGGAGAGAACAGAGTGAAACCTAAATATAAAAACGGCTACTGTAGACGAACGCTTCAACCTAGAAGAACAAAGTTTGGTGAGCCAAGGGATATATGTACTGATCATTACCACCAAGTATCATCAAGATTGGGTGAAAAAATATTTGCTGGTATTTCGGAAACTCGTTATTTCTTAGAAGCTTGGCAACCCCTCTCAATGAAAGTGCTTTTCCACAGTCTGTGCCTAGGGCTACTTGAAGAGGAAAAAAACCATAGAGACAAAACTGAGAAATCCTTTATTTTGTCAACTTTCAAAGAGCTACTACAAACCATGTTGGATTTAGAGTTAAAATTTAGTTATCTATATAGGAGAGAACAGAGTGAAACATAAAATTATAAACTGCTACTGTAAATGAACGCTTCAACCTAGAAGAAGAAAATTTGGTGAGCCAAGTGGGATTTGTGCACCGAGCATTACCACCAGGTATCACCAAGTTTGGGTGAAAAAATATTTGCTGGTATTTCGGAAACTCGTTATTTCTTAAAAGCTTGGCAACCCCTCTCAATGAAAGTGCTTTTCCACAGTCTGTGCCTAGGGCTACTTGAAGAGGAAACAAACCATAGAGACAAAACTGAGAAATCCTTTATTTTGTCAAGTTTCAAAGAGCTACTACAAACCATGTTGGATTTAGAGTTAAAATCCATCTATCTATATAGGAGAGAACAGAGTGAAACATAAAAATAAAAACTGCTACTGTAAATGAACGCTTCAACCTAGAAGAAGAAAATTTGGTGACCCAAGTGGGATTTGTGTACCGATCATTACCACCAAGTATCACCAACATTGGGTGAAAAAATATTTGCTGGTGTTTCGGAAACTCGTTATTTCTTAAAAGCTTGGCAACCCCTCTCAATGAAAGTGCTTTTCCACAGTCTGTGCCTAGGGCGACTTGAAGAGGAAACAAATCATAGAGACAAAAGTGAGAATTCCTTTACTTTGTCAAGTTTCAAAGAGCTATTACACACCATGTTGGATTTAGAGTTCCAAATTCATCTATCTATGTAGGAGAGAACAGAGTGAAACCAAAATATGAAAACTGCTACTGTAGAGGAACGCTTCAACACAGAAGAACACAATTTAGTGAGCCAAGTGGGATTTGTGTACTGATCATTACCACCAAGTAACATCAAGATTGGATGAAAAAATATTTGCTGGAATTTCGGACACTCGTTATTTTTTAAAAGCTTGGCAACCCCTCTCAATGAAAGTGCTTTTCCCAAGTCTGTACCTACGGTGACTTGAAGAGTAAACAAACCATTGAGACAAAACTGAGAACTCCTTTACTTTGTCAAGTTTCGAAGAGCTATTACACACCATGTTGGATTTAGAGTTCCAAATTCATCTATCTATGTAGCAGAGAACAGAGTGAAACCTAAATATAAAAACTGCTACTGTAGATGAACGCTTCAACCCAGAAGAACAAAATGTGGTGAGCCAAGTGTTATTTGTGTTCTGATCATTACCACCACGTATCATCAACATTGGGTGAAAAAATATTTGCTGGTATTTCGGAAACTCGTTATTTCTTAGAAGCTTGGCAACCCCTCTCAATGAAAGTGCTTTTCTACAGTCTGTGCCTAGGGCTACTTGAAGAGGAAACAAACCATAGAGACAAAACTGAGAAATCCTTTATTTTGTCAACTTTCAAAGAGCTACTACAATCCATGTTGGATTTAGAGTTCCAAATTCATCTATCTATATAGGAGAGTACAGAGTGAAACCTAAAAATGTAAACTGCTACTGTAAACGAGCGCTTCAACCTAGAACAACAAAATTTGGTAAGCCAAGTGGGATTTGTGTACTTGTCATTACCACCACGTATCATCAAGTTTGGGTGAAAAAATATTTGCTGGTATTTCGGAAACTCGTAATTTCTTGGAAGCTTGGCAACCCCTTTCAATGAAAGTGCTTTTCCACAGTCTCTGCTTAGGGCTACATGAAGCGGAAACAAATCATAGAGACAAAACAGAAAACTCCTTTATTTTGTCAAGTTTCAAAGAGCTACTACAAACCATGTTGGATTTAGAGTTCCAAATTCATCTATCTATATAGGAGAGAACAGAGGGAACTTAAAAATATAAACTGCTACTGTAAACGAACGCTTCAACCTAGAAGAACAAAATTTGGTGACTCAAGTGGGATTTGTGTACCAATCATTACCACCAAGTATCATCAAGATTGGATGAAAAAATATTTGCTGGTATTTCGGAAACTCGTTATTTCTTAGAAGCTTGGCAACCCTTCTCAATGAAAGTGCTTTTCCACAGTCTGTGCTTAGGACTACTTGAAGAGGAAAGAAACCATAGAGAAAAATGTGAGAACTCCTTTATTTTGTCAAGCTTCAAAGAGCTACTACAAACCATGTTGGATTTAGAGTTCCAAATTCATCTATCAATATTTGAGAGAACAGAGTAAAACCTAAATATAAAAACTGCTACTGTAGACGAACACATCAACGTAGATGAACAAAATTTGGTGAGCCTAGTGGGATTTGTGTACTGATCATTACCACGAAGTATCATCAAGATTGGCTGAAAAAATATTTGCTGGTATTTCGGAAACTCGTTATTTCTTAGAACCTTGGCAACCCCTCTCAATGAAAGTGCTTTTCCACAGTCTGTGCCTAGGGCTACTTGAAGAGGAAACAAACCATAGAGACAAAACTGAGAACTCCTTTATTTTGTCAAGTTTCAAAGAGCTACTACAAAGCATGTTGGATTTAGAGTTAAAATTCATCTATCTATATAGGAGAGAACAGAGAGAAACATAAAAATAAAAACTGCTACTGTAAATGAACGCTTCAACCTAGAAGAAGAAAATTTGGTGAGACAAGTGGGATTTTTGTACTGATCATTACCACCAAGTATCTCCAAGATTGGGTGAAAAAATATTTGCTGGTATTTCGGAAACTCGTTATTTCTTAAAAGCTTGGCAACCCCTCTCAATGAAAGTGCTTTTCCACAGTCTGTGCCTAGGGCGACTTGAAGAGGAAACAAACCATAGAGACAAAACTGAGAACTCCTTTATTTTGTCAAGTTTCAAAGAGCTACTACAAACCATGTTGGATTTATAGTTAAAATTTAGTTATCTATATAGGAGAGAACAGAGTGAAACATAAAATTATAAACTGCTACTGTAAATGAACGCTTCAACCTAGAAGAAGAAAATTTGGTGAGCCAAGTGGGATTTGTGTACCGATCATTACCACCAGGTATCACCAAGATTGGGTGAAAAAATATTTGCTGGTATTTCGGAAACTCTTTATTTCTTAAAAGCTTGGCAACCCCTCTCAATGAAAGTGCTTTTCCACAGTCTGTGCCTAGGGCTACTTGAAGAGGAAACAAACCATAGAGACAAAAGTGAGAATTCCTTTACTTTGTCAAGTTTCAAAGAGCTATTACACACCATGTTGGATTTAGAGTTCCAAATTCATCTATCTATATAGGAGAGAACAGAGTGAAACCAAAATATGAAAACTGCTACTGTAGAGGAACGCTTCAACACAGAAGAACACAATTTAGTGAGCCAAGTGGGATTTGTGTACTGATCATTACCACCAAGTAACATCAAGATTGGTTGAAAAAATATTTGCTGGAATTTCGGACACTCGTTATTTCTTAAAAGCTTGGCAACCCCTCTCAATGAAAGTGCTTTTCCCCAGTCTGTACCTAGGGCGTCTTGAAGAGGAAACAAACCATTGAGACAAAACTGAGAACTCCATTACTTTGTCAAGTTTCAAAGAGCTATTACACACCATGTTGGATTTAGAGTTCCAAATTCATCTATCTATGTAGTAGAGAATAGAATGAAACCTAAATATAAAAACTGCTACTGTAGATGAACGCTTCAACCCAGAAGAACAAAATGTGGTGAGCCAAGTGTTATTTGTGTTCTGATCATTACCACCACGTATCATCAACATTGGGTGAAAAAATATTTGCTGGTATTTCGGAAACTCGTTATTTCTTAGAAGCTTGGCAACCCCTCTCAATGAAAGTGCTTTTCTACAGTCTGTGCCTAGGGCTACTTGAAGAGGAAACAAACCATAGAGACAAAACTGAGAAATCCTTTATTTTGTCAACTTTCAAAGAGCTACTACAATCCATGTTGGATTTAGAGTTCCAAATTCATCTATCTATACAGGAGAGTACACAGTGAAACCTACAAAATGTAAACTGCTACTGTAAACGAGCGCTTCAACCTAGAAGAACAAAATTTGGTGAGCCAAGTGGGATTTGTGTACTTGTCATTACCACCACGTATCATCAAGTTTGGGTGAAAAAATATTTGCTGTTATTTCGGAAACTCGTAATTTCTTGGAAGCTTGGCAACCCCTTTCAATGAAAGTGCTTTTCCACAGTCTCTGCTTAGGGCTACATGAAGCGGAAACAAATCATAGAGACAAAACTGAAAACTCCTTTATTTTGTCAAGTTTCAAAGAGCTACTACAAACCATGTTGGATTTAGAGTTCCAAATTCCTCTCTCTATATAGGAGAGAACAGAGGGAACTTAAAAATATAAACTGCTACTGTAAACGAACGCTTCAACCTAGAAGAACAAAATTTGGTGACTCTAGTGGGATTTGTGTACCAATCATTACCACCAAGTATCATCAAGATTGGGTGAAAAAATATTTGCTGGTATTTCGGAAACTCGTTATTTCTTAGAAGCTTGGCAACCCTTCTCAATGAAAGTGCTTTTCCACAGTCTGTGCTTAGGACTAATTGAAGAGGAAAGAAACCATAGAGAAAAAAGTGAGAACTCCTTTATTTTGTCAAGCTTCAAAGAGCTACTACAAACCATGTTGGATTTAGAGTTCCAAATTCATCTATTAATATATGAGAGAACAGAGTGAAACCTAAATATAAAAACTGCTACTGTAGACGAACACATCAACGTAGAAGAACAAAATTTGTTGAGCCAAGTGGGATTTGTGTACTGATCATTACCACGAAGTATCATCAAGATTGGCTGAAAAAATATTTGCCAGTATTTCGGAAACTCGTTATTTCTTAGAAGCTTAACAAACCCTCTCAATGAAAGTGCTTTTCCACAGTCTGTGCCTAGGATACTTGAAGAGGAAACAAACCATAGAGAAGAAACTCAGAACTCCTTTATTTTGTCAAGTTTCAAAGAGCTACAACAAACCATTTTGGATTTAGAGTTCCAAATTCATCTATCAATATAGGAGAGAACAGAGGTAACTTAAAAATATAAACTGCTACTGTAAACGAACGCTTCAACCTAGAAGAACAAAACTTGGTGAGTCAAGTGGGATTTGTGTACCAATCATTACCACCAAGTATCATCAAGATTGGGTGAAAAAATATTTGCTGGTATTTCGGAAACTCGTTATTTTTTAGAAGCTTGGCAACCCTTCTCAAAGAAAGTGCTTTTCCATAGTCTGTGCCTAGGGCTACTTGAAGAGGAAACAAACCATAGAGACAAAACTGAGAACTCCTTTATTTTGTCAAGTTTCAAAGAGCTACTACAAACCATGTTGGATTTAGAGTTAAAATCCATCCATCTATATAGGAGAGAACACAGTGAAACATAAAATTAAAAACTGCTACTGTAAATGAACGCTTCAACCTAGAAGAAGAAAATTTGGTGAGCCAAGTGGGATTTGTGTACCGATCATTACCACCAAGTATCATCAAGATTGGGTGAAAAAATATTTGTTTGTATTTAGGAAACTCGTTCTTTCTTAGAAGCTTGGCAACCCCCCTCAATGAAAGTGCTTTTCCACAGTCTGTGCCCAGGACTACTTGAAGAGGAAACAAACCATAGAGACAAAACTGAGGGCTCTTTTATTTGGTCAAGTTTCAAAGAGCCACTACAAACCATGTTGGTTTTAGTGTTCCAAATTCATCTATCTATATAGCAGAGAACAGAGTGAAACCAAAACATAAAAACTGCTACTGTAGATGAACGCTTCAATCTAGAAGAACAGAATTTGGTGAGCCAAGTGGGATTTGTGTACTTGTCCTTACCACCAAGTATCATCAAGATTTGTGAAAAAATATTTGCTGGTATTTCGGAAACTCGTAATTTCTTGGAATCTTCGCAACCCCTCTCAGTGAAAGTGCTTTTCCACAGTCACTGCTTAGGGTTACTTGAAGTGGAAACAAATCATAGAGACAAAACAGAGAACTCCTTTATTTTGTCAAGTTTCAAAGAGCTACTACAAACCATGTTGGATTTAGAGTTCCAAATTCATCTATATATACAGGAGAGAACAGAGGAAAACCTAAAAATATAAACTACTACTGTAAACGAACGCTTCAACCTAGAAGAACAAAATTTGGTGAGTCAAGTGGGATTTGTGTACTTGTCATTACCACCAAGTATCATCAAGATTGGGTGAGAAAATATTTGCTGGTGTTTTGGAAACTCATTATTTCTTAGAAGCTTGCCAACCCCTCTCAATGAAATGCTTTTCCAGAGTCTCTTCCTAGGGCTACTTGAAGAGTAAACAAACCATAGATACAAAACTGAGAACTCCTTTATTTTGTCAAGTTGTAAAAAGTTACTACAAACCACGTTGGATTTAGAGTTCCAAATTCATCTATCTATATAGGAGAGAACAGAGTGAAACAAAAAAATAAAAACTGCTACTGTATACGAACACTTCAACCTAGAAGAACAAAATTTGGTGAGCAAAGTTGGATTTGTGGACTTGTCATTACCACCACGTATCATCAAGATTGGGTGAAAAAATATTTGCTGCTATTTCGGAAACTCGTATTTTCTTGGAAGCTTGGCAACCCCTATCAATGAAAGTGCTCTTCCACAGTCTCTGCTTAAATCTACTTGAGGCGGAAACAAATCATAGATTCAAAACTGAGAACTCCTTTATTTTGTCAAGTTTCAAGGAGCTATTACACACCATGTTTGATTTAGAGTTCCAAATTCATCTATCTATATAGGAGAGAACAGAGTGAAACCTAAATATTAAAATTGCTACTGTAGACGAACGCTTCAACCTAGAAGAAAAAAATTTGGTGAGCCAAGTGGGATTTGTGGACTTGTCATTACCACCACGCATCATCAAGATTGGGTGAAAAAATATCCGCTGGTATTTCGGAAACTCGTAATTTCTTGGAAGCTTGAAAACCCCTCTCAATGAAAGTGCTTTTCCACAGTCTCTGCTTAGGGCTACTTGAAGCGGAAACAAATAATAGAGACAAAACTGAGAACTCCCTTATTTTTTCAAGTTTCAAAGAGCTACTACAAACCATGTTGGATTTAGAGTTCCAAATTCATCTATCTATATAGGAGAGAACAGAGTGAAACCTAAAAATAAAAACTGTGACTGTAAACGAACTCTTCAACCTAGAAGAACAAAATTTGGTGAGCAAAGTGGGATTTGTGGACTTGTCATTACCATCACGTATCATCAAGATTGGGTGAAATAATATTTGCTGCTATTTCGGAAACTCTTATTTTCTTGGAAGCTTGGCAACCCCCAAAAATGAAAGTGCTGTTCCACAGTCTCTGCCTAGGGCTACTTGAAGCGGAAACAATTCATTGAGACAAAATTGAAAACTCCTTTATTTTGTCAAGTTTCAAAGAGCCACTACAAACCATCTTGGATTTAGAGTTCCAAATTCATCTTTCTATATACGAAAGAACAGAATAAAACCTAAATATAAAAACTGCTACTGTAGACGAACGCTTCAACCCAGAAGAACAAAATGTGGTGAGCCAAGTGGTATTTGTGTACTGATCATTACCACCAAGTATCATCAAGATTGGGTGAAAAAATATTTGCTGGTATTTCGGAAACTCGTTATTTCTTAGAAGCTTGGCAACCCCTCTCAATGAAAGTGCTTTTCCACAGTCTGTGCCTAGGGCTACTTGAAGAGGAAACAAACCATAGAGAAAAAACTGAGAACTCCTTTATTTTGTCAACCTTCAAAGAGCTACAACAAACCATGTTGGATTTAGAGTTCTAAATTCATCTATCTATATAGGAGAGAACAGAGTGAATCCTAAATATAAAAACTGCTATTGTCGACGAACGCTTCAAACTAGATGAACAAAATTTGGTGAGCCAAGTGGGTTTTGTGTACTGATCATTACCACCAAGTATCATCAAGATTGGGTGAAAAAATATTTGCTGGTATTTCAAAAAATCGTTATTTCTTAGAAGCTTGGCAACCCCTCTAATGAAAGTGCTTTTCCACCCTCGATGCCTAGGGCTACTTGAATCGGAAACAAATCATTGAGACAAAACTGAAAACTCCTTTTTTTTGTCAAGTTTCAAAGAGCCACTACAAACCATGTTGGATTTAAAGTTAGAAATTCATCTTTCTATATACGAAACAACAGAATGAAACCTAAATATTAAAACTGCTACTGTAGACGAACGCTTCAACCCAGAAGAACAAATTTTGGTGAGCCAAGTGGCATTTGTGTACTGATCATTACCACCAAGTATCATCAAGATTCGTTAAAAAACTATTTGATGGTATTTCGGAAACTCCTTATTTCTTAGATGCTTGGCAACCCCTCTCAATGAAAGTGCTTTTCCACAGTCTCTGCTTAGGGCTACTTGAAGAGGAAACAAGCCATAGAGACAAAACTGAGAACTCCTTTATTTTTTCAAGTTTCAAAGAGCTACTACAAACAATGTTGGATTTAGAGTTCCAAATTCATCTATCTATATAGGAGAGAACAGAGTGAAACCTAAAAATAAAAACTGCTACTGTAAACGAACGCTTCAACATAGAAGAACAAAATTTGGTGAGTCAAGTTGGACTTGTGTACTTGTCCTTACCACCAAGTATCATCAAGATTGGGTGAAAAAATATTTGCTGGTATTTCGGAAACTCGTTATTTCTTACAAGCTTGGCCACCCCTCTCAATGAAAGTGCTTTCCCTCAGTCTGTTCCAGGGCTACTTGAAGAGGAAACAAACCATAGAGACAAAACTGAGAACTCCTTTATTTTTTAAAGGTTCAAAGAGCTACTACAAACCATGTTGGATTTAGAGTTCCAAATTCTTCTATCTATATAGGAGAGAACAGAGTGAAACCTAAAAATAAAAACTGCTACTGTAGACGAACGCTTCAACCTAGAAGAACAAAATTTGGTGAGAAAAGTGGGATTTGTGTCCTGATCATTACCACCATGAATCAGCAAGATTTTGTGAAAAAATATTTGCTGGTAATTCGGAAAAGCATTATTTCTTAGAAGCTTGGCAACCCCTCTCAATGAAAGTGCTTTTCCACAGTCTCTGTTTAGGGCTACTTGAAGCAGAAACAAATCATAGAGACAAAACTGAGAACTCCTTTATTTTGTCAAGTTTCAAAGAGCTACTACAAACCATGTTGGATTTAGAGTTCCTAATTCATCTATCTATATAGGAGAGAACAGAGGGAACTTAAAAATATAAACTGCTACTGTAAACGAACGCTTCAACCTAGAAGAACAAAATTTGGTGATTCAAGTGGGATTTGTGTACCAATCATTACCACCAAGTATCATCAAGATTGAGTGAAAAAATATTTGCTGGTATTTCCGAAACTCGTTAATTCTTCGAAGCTTGGCAACCCTTCTCAATGAAAGTGCTTTTCCACAGTCTGTGCTTAGGACTACTTGAAGAGGAAACAAACCAAAGAGACAAAACTGAGAACTCCTTTATTTTGTCAAGTTTCAAAGAGCTATTACACACCATGTTGGATTTAGAGTTCCAAATTCATCTATCTATATAGGAGAGAACAGAGTGAAACCAAAATACGAAAACTGCTACTGTAGAGGAACGCTTCAACCCAGAAGAACACAATTTAGTGAGCCAAGTGGGATTTGTGTACTGATCATTACCACGAAGTATCATCAAGATTGGCTGAAAAAATATTTGCTGGTATTTCGGGAACTCGTTATTTCTTAGAAGCTTGGCAAACCCTCTCAATGAAAGTGGTTTTCCACAGTCTGTGCCTAGGATACTTGAAGAGGAAACAAACCATAAAGAAGAAACTGAGAACTGCTTTATTTTGTCAAGTTTCAAAGAGCTACAACAAACCATTTTGGATTTAGAGTTCCAAATTCATCTATCAATATAGGAGAGAACAGAGGGAACTTATAAATATAAACTGCTACTGTAAACGAACGCTTCAACCTAGAAGAACAAAATTTGGTGAGTCAAGTGGGATTTGTGAACCAATCATTACCACCAAGTATCATCAAGATTGGGTGAAAAAATATTTGCTGGTATTTCGGAAACTCGTTATTTCTTAGAAGCTTGGCAAACCTTCTCAAAGAAAGTGCTTTTCCACAGTCTGTGCCTAGCACTACTTGAAGAGGAAACAAACCATAAAGAAAAAACTGAGAACTCCTTTATTTTGTCAAGTTTCAAAGAGCTACTACAAACCATGTTGGATTTAGAGTTCCAAAATCGTGTATCAATATAGGAGAGAACAGAGTGAAACCTAAATATAAAAACGGCTACTGTAGACGAACGCTTCAACCTAGAAGAACAAAGTTTGGTGAGCCAAGGGATATATGTACTGATCATTACCACCAAGTATCATCAAGATTGGGTGAAAAAATATTTGCTGGTATTTCGGAAACTCGTTATTTCTTAGAAGCTTGGCAACCCCTCTCAATGAAAGTGCTTTTCCACAGTCTGTGCCTAGGGCTACTTGAAGAGGAAAAAAAACATAGAGACAAAACTGAGAAATCCTTTATTTTGTCAACTTTCAAAGAGCTACTACAAACCATGTTGGATTTAGAGTTAAAATTTAGTTATCTATATAGGAGAGAACAGAGTGAAACATAAAATTATAAACTGCTACTGTAAATGAACGCTTCAACCTAGAAGAAGAAAATTTGGTGAGCCAAGTGGGATTTGTGCACCGAGCATTACCACCAGGTATCACCAAGTTTGGGTGAAAAAATATTTGCTGGTATTTCGGAAACTCGTTATTTCTTAAAAGCTTGGCAACCCCTCTCAATGAAAGTGCTTTTCCACAGTCTGTGCCTAGGGCTACTTGAAGAGGAAACAAACCATAGAGACAAAACTGAGAAATCCTTTATTTTGTCAAGTTTCAAAGAGCTACTACAAACCATGTTGGATTTAGAGTTAAAATCCATCTATCTATATAGGAGAGAACAGAGTGAAACATAAAAATAAAAACTGCTACTGTAAATGAACGCTTCAACCTAGAAGAAGAAAATTTGGTGACCCAAGTGGGATTTGTGTACCGATCATTACCACCAAGTATCACTAAGATTGGGTGAAAAAATATTTGCTGGTGTTTCGGAAACTCGTTATTTCTTAAAAGCTTGGCAACCCCTCTCAATGAAAGTGCTTTTCCACAGTCTGTGCCTAGGGCGACTTGAAGAGGAAACAAATCATAGAGACAAAAGTGAGAATTCCTTTACTTTGTCAAGTTTCAAAGAGCTATTACACACCATGTTGGATTTAGAGTTCCAAATTCATCTATCTATGTAGGAGAGAACAGAGTGAAACCAAAATATGAAAACTGCTACTGTAGAGGAACGCTTCAACACAGAAGAACACAATTTAGTGAGCCAAGTGGGATTTGTGTACTGATCATTACCACCAAGTAACATCAAGATTGGATGAAAAAATATTTGCTGGAATTTCGGACACTCGTTATTTTTTAAAAGCTTGGCAACCCCTCTCAATGAAAGTGCTTTTCCCAAGTCTGTACCTACGGTGACTTGAAGAGTAAACAAACCATTGAGACAAAACTGAGAACTCCTTTACTTTGTCAAGTTTCGAAGAGCTATTACACACCATGTTGGATTTAGAGTTCCAAATTCATCTATCTATGTAGCAGAGAACAGAGTGAAACCTAAATATAAAAACTGCTACTGTAGATGAACGCTTCAACCCAGAAGAACAAAATGTGGTGAGCCAAGTGTTATTTGTGTTCTGATCATTACCACCACGTATCATCAACATTGGGTGAAAAAATATTTGCTGGTATTTCGGAAACTCGTTATTTCTTAGAAGCTTGGCAACCCCTCTCAATGAAAGTGCTTTTCTACAGTCTGTGCCTAGGGCTACTTGAAGAAGAAACAAACCATAGAGACAAAACTGAGAAATCCTTTATTTTGTCAACTTTCAAAGAGCTACTACAATCCATGTTGGATTTAGAGTTCCAAATTCATCTATCTATATAGGAGAGTACAGAGTGAAACCTAAAAATGTAAACTGCTACTGTAAACGAGCGCTTCAACCTAGAACAACAAAATTTGGTAAGCCAAGTGGGATTTGTGTACTTGTCATTACCACCACGTATCATCAAGTTTGGGTGAAAAAATATTTGCTGGTATTTCGGAAACTCGTAATTTCTTGGAAGCTTGGCAACCCCTTTCAATGAAAGTGCTTTTCCACAGTCTCTGCTTAGGGCTACATGAAGCGGAAACAAATCATAGAGACAAAACTGAAAACTCCTTTATTTTGTCAAGTTTCAAAGAGCTACTACAAACCATGTTGGATTTAGAGTTCCAAATTCATCTATCTATATAGGAGAGAACAGAGGGAACTTAAAAATATAAACTGCTACTGTAAACGAACGCTTCAACCTAGAAGAACAAAATTTGGTGACTCAAGTGGGATTTGTGTACCAATCATTACCACCAAGTATCATCAAGATTGGATGAAAAAATATTTGCTGGTATTTCGGAAACTCGTTATTTCTTAGAAGCTTGGCAACCCTTCTCAATGAAAGTGCTTTTCCACAGTCTGTGCTTAGGACTACTTGAAGAGGAAAGAAACCATAGAGAAAAATGTGAGAACTCCTTTATTTTGTCAAGCTTCAAAGAGCTACTACAAACCATGTTGGATTTAGAGTTCCAAATTCATCTATCAATATTTGAGAGAACAGAGTAAAACCTAAATATAAAAACTGCTACTGTAGACGAACACATCAACGAAGATGAACAAAATTTGGTGAGCCTAGTGGGATTTGTGTACTGATCATTACCACGAAGTATCATCAAGATTGGCTGAAAAAATATTTGCTGGTATTTCGGAAACTCGTTATTTCTTAGAAGCTTGGCAACCCCTCTCAATGAAAGTGCTTTTCTACAGTCTGTGCCTAGGGCTACTTGAAGAAGAAACAAACCATAGAGACAAAACTGAGAAATCCTTTATTTTGTCAACTTTCAAAGAGCTACTACAATCCATGTTGGATTTAGAGTTCCAAATTCATCTATCTATATAGGAGAGTACAGAGTGAAACCTAAAAATGTAAACTGCTACTGTAAACGAGCGCTTCAACCTAGAACAACAAAATTTGGTAAGCCAAGTGGGATTTGTGTACTTGTCATTACCACCACGTATCATCAAGTTTGGGTGAAAAAATATTTGCTGGTATTTCGGAAACTCGTAATTTCTTGGAAGCTTGGCAACCCCTTTCAATGAAAGTGCTTTTCCACAGTCTCTGCTTAGGGCTACATGAAGCGGAAACAAATCATAGAGACAAAACTGAAAACTCCTTTATTTTGTCAAGTTTCAAAGAGCTACTACAAACCATGTTGGATTTAGAGTTCCAAATTCATCTATCTATATAGGAGACAACAGAGGGAACTTAAAAATATAAACTGCTACTGTAAACGAACGCTTCAACCTAGAAGAACAAAATTTGGTGACTCAAGTGGGATTTGTGTACCAATCATTACCACCAAGTATCATCAAGATTGGATGAAAAAATATTTGCTGGTATTTCGGAAACTCGTTATTTCTTAGAAGCTTGGCAACCCTTCTCAATGAAAGTGCTTTTCCACAGTCTGTGCTTAGGACTACTTTAAGAGGAAAGAAACCATAGAGAAAAATGTGAGAACTCCTTTATTTTGTCAAGCTTCAAAGAGCTACTACAAACCATGTTGGATTTAGAGTTCCAAATTCATCTATCAATATTTGAGAGAACAGAGTAAAACCTAAATATAAAAACTGCTACTGTAGACGAACACATCAACGTAGATGAACAAAATTTGGTGAGCCTAGTGGGATTTGTGTACTGATCATTACCACGAAGTATCATCAAGATTGGCTGAAAAAATATTTGCTGGTATTTCGGAAACTCGTTATTTCTTAGAACCTTGGCAACCCCTCTCAGTGAAAGTGCTTTTCCACAGTCTGTGCCTAGGGCTACTTGAAGAGGAAACAAACCATAGAGACAAAACTGAGAACTCCTTTATTTTGTCAAGTTTCAAAGAGCTACTACAAAGCATGTTGGATTTAGAGTTAAAATTCATCTATCTATATAGGAGAGAACAGAGAGAAACATAAAAATAAAAACTGCTACTGTAAATGAACGCTTCAACCTAGAAGAAGAAAATTTGGTGAGACAAGTGGGATTTTTGTACTGATCATTACCACCAAGTATCTCCAAGATTGGGTGAAAAAATATTTGCTGGTATTTCGGAAACTCGTTATTTCTTAAAAGCTTGGCAACCCCTCTCAATGAAAGTGCTTTTCCACAGTCTGTGCCTAGGGCGACTTGAAGAGGAAACAAACCATAGAGACAAAACTGAGAACTCCTTTATTTTGTCAAGTTTCAAAGAGCTACTACAAACCATGTTGGATTTATAGGTAAAATTTAGTTATCTATATAGGAGAGAACAGAGTGAAACATAAAATTATAAACTGCTACTGTAAATGAACGCTTCAACCTAGAAGAAGAAAATTTGGTGAGCCAAGTGGGATTTGTGTACCGATCATTACCACCAGGTATCACCAAGATTGGGTGAAAAAATATTTGCTGGTATTTCGGAAACTCTTTATTTCTTAAAAGCTTGGCAACCCCTCTCAATGAAAGTGCTTTTCCACAGTCTGTGCCTAGGGCTACTTGAAGAGGAAACAAACCATAGAGACAAAAGTGAGAATTCCTTTACTTTGTCAAGTTTCAAAGAGCTATTACACACCATGTTGGATTTAGAGTTCCAAATTCATCTATCTATATAGGAGAGAACAGAGTGAAACCAAAATATGAAAACTGCTACTGTAGAGGAACGCTTCAACACAGAAGAACACAATTTAGTGAGCCAAGTGGGATTTGTGTACTGATCATTACCACCAAGTAACATCAAGATTGGTTGAAAAAATATTTGCTGGAATTTCGGACACTCGTTATTTCTTAAAAGCTTGGCAACCCCTCTCAATGAAAGTGCTTTTCCCCAGTCTGTACCTAGGGCGTCTTGAAGAGGAAACAAACCATTGAGACAAAACTGAGAACTCCATTACTTTGTCAAGTTTCAAAGAGCTATTACACACCATGTTGGATTTAGAGTTCCAAATTCATCTATCTATGTAGTAGAGAATAGAATGAAACCTAAATATAAAAACTGCTACTGTAGATGAACGCTTCAACCCAGAAGAACAAAATGTGGTGAGCCAAGTGTTATTTGTGTTCTGATCATTACCACCACGTATCATCAACATTGGGTGAAAAAATATTTGCTGGTATTTCGGAAACTCGTTATTTCTTAGAAGCTTGGCAACCCCTCTCAATGAAAGTGCTTTTCTACAGTCTGTGCCTAGGGCTACTTGAAGAGGAAACAAACCATAGAGACAAAACTGAGAAATCCTTTATTTTGTCAACTTTCAAAGAGCTACTACAATCCATGTTGGATTTAGAGTTCCAAATTCATCTATCTATACAGGAGAGTACACAGTGAAACCTACAAAATGTAAACTGCTACTGTAAACGAGCGCTTCAACCTAGAAGAACAAAATTTGGTGAGCCAAGTGGGATTTGTGTACTTGTCATTACCACCACGTATCATCAAGTTTGGGTGAAAAAATATTTGCTGTTATTTCGGAAACTCGTAATTTCTTGGAAGCTTGGCAACCCCTTTCAATGAAAGTGCTTTTCCACAGTCTCTGCTTAGGGCTACATGAAGCGGAAACAAATCATAGAGACAAAACTGAAAACTCCTTTATTTTGTCAAGTTTCAAAGAGCTACTACAAACCATGTTGGATTTAGAGTTCCAAATTCCTCTCTCTATATAGGAGAGAACAGAGGGAACTTAAAAATATAAACTGCTACTGTAAACGAACGCTTCAACCTAGAAGAACAAAATTTGGTGACTCTAGTGGGATTTGTGTACCAATCATTACCACCAAGTATCATCAAGATTGGGTGAAAAAATATTTGCTGGTATTTCGGAAACTCGTTATTTCTTAGAAGCTTGGCAACCCTTCTCAATGAAAGTGCTTTTCCACAGTCTGTGCTTAGGACTACTTGAAGAGGAAAGAAACCATAGAGAAAAAAGTGAGAACTCCTTTATTTTGTCAAGCTTCAAAGAGCTACTACAAACCATGTTGGATTTAGAGTTCCAAATTCATCTATTAATATATGTGAGAACAGAGTGAAACCTAAATATAAAAACTGCTACTGTAGACGAACACATCAACGTAGAAGAACAAAATTTGGTGAGCCAAGTGGGATTTGTGTACTGATCATTACCACGAAGTATCATCAAGATTGGCTGAAAAAATATTTGCCAGTATTTCGGAAACTCGTTATTTCTTAGAAGCTTAACAAACCCTCTCAATGAAAGTGCTTTTCCACAGTCTGTGCCTAGGATACTTGAAGAGGAAACAAACCATAGAGAAGAAACTCAGAACTCCTTTATTTTGTCAAGTTTCAAAGAGCTACAACAAACCATTTTGGATTTAGAGTTCCAAATTCATCTATCAATATAGGAGAGAACAGAGGTAACTTAAAAATATAAACTGCTACTGTAAACGAACTCTTCAACCTAGAAGAACAAAACTTGGTGAGTCAAGTGGGATTTGTGTACCAATCATTACCACAAAGTATCATCAAGATTGGGTGAAAAAATATTTGCTGGTATTTCGGAAACTCGTTATTTTTTAGAAGCTTGGCAACCCTTCTCAAAGAAAGTGCTTTTCCATAGTCTGTGCCTAGGGCTACTTGAAGAGGAAACAAACCATAGAGACAAAACTGAGAACTCCTTTATTTTGTCAAGTTTCAAAGAGCTACTACAAACCATGTTGGATTTAGAGTTAAAATCCATCCATCTATATAGGAGAGAACACAGTGAAACATAAAATTAAAAACTGCTACTGTAAATGAACGCTTCAACCTAGAAGAAGAAAATTTGGTGAGCCAAGTGGGATTTGTGTACCGATCATTACCACCAAGTATCATCAAGATTGGGTGAAAAAATATTTGTTTGTATTTAGGAAACTCGTTCTTTCTTAGAAGCTTGGCAACCCCCCTCAATGAAAGTGCTTTTCCACAGTCTGTGCCCAGGACTACTTGAAGAGGAAACAAACCATAGAGACAAAACTGAGGGCTCTTTTATTTGGTCAAGTTTCAAAGAGCCACTACAAACCATGTTGGTTTTAGTGTTCCAAATTCATCTATCTATATAGCAGAGAACAGAGTGAAACCAAAACATAAAAACTGCTACTGTAGATGAACGCTTCAATCTAGAAGAACAGAATTTGGTGAGCCAAGTGGGATTTGTGTACTTGTCCTTACCACCAAGTATCATCAAGATTTGTGAAAAAATATTTGCTGGTATTTCGGAAACTCGTAATTTCTTGGAATCTTCGCAACCCCTCTCAGTGAAAGTGCTTTTCCACAGTCACTGCTTAGGGTTACTTGAAGTGGAAACAAATCATAGAGACAAAACAGAGAACTCCTTTATTTTGTCAAGTTTCAAAGAGCTACTACAAACCATGTTGGATTTAGAGTTCCAAATTCATCTATATATACAGGAGAGAACAGAGGAAAACCTAAAAATATAAACTACTACTGTAAACGAACGCTTCAACCTAGAAGAACAAAATTTGGTGAGTCAAGTGGGATTTGTGTACTTGTCATTACCACCAAGTATCATCAAGATTGGGTGAGAAAATATTTGCTGGTGTTTTGGAAACTCATTATTTCTTAGAAGCTTGCCAACCCCTCTCAATGAAATGCTTTTCCAGAGTCTCTTCCTAGGGCTACTTGAAGAGTAAACAAACCATAGATACAAAACTGAGAACTCCTTTATTTTGTCAAGTTGTAAAAAGCTACTACAAACCACGTTGGATTTAGAGTTCCAAATTCATCTATCTATATAGGAGAGAACAGAGTGAAACAAAAAAATAAAAACTGCTACTGTATACGAACACTTCAACCTAGAAGAACAAAATTTGGTGAGCAAAGTGGGATTTGTGGACTTGTCATTACCACCACGTATCATCAAGATTGGGTGAAAAAATATTTGCTGCTATTTCGGAAACTCGTATTTTCTTGGAAGCTTGGCAACCCCTATCAATGAAAGTGCTCTTCCACAGTCTCTGCTTAAATCTACTTGAGGCGGAAACAAATCATAGATTCAAAACTGAGAACTCCTTTATTTTGTCAAGTTTCAAGGAGCTATTACACACCATGTTTGATTTAGAGTTCCAAATTCATCTATCTATATAGGAGAGAACAGAGTGAAACCTAAATATTAAAATTGCTACTGTAGACGAACGCTTCAACCTAGAAGAAAAAAATTTGGTGAGCCAAGTGGGATTTGTGGACTTGTCATTACCACCACGCATCATCAAGATTGGGTGAAAAAATATCCGCTGGTATTTCGGAAACTCGTAATTTCTTGGAAGCTTGAAAACCCCTCTCAATGAAAGTGCTTTTCCACAGTCTCTGCTTAGGGCTACTTGAAGCGGAAACAAATAATAGAGACAAAACTGAGAACTCCCTTATTTTTTCAAGTTTCAAAGAGCTACTACAAACCATGTTGGATTTAGAGTTCCAAATTCATCTATCTATATAGGAGAGAACAGAGTGAAACCTAAAAATAAAAACTGTGACTGTAAACGAACTCTTCAACCTAGAAGAACAAAATTTGGTGAGCAAAGTGGGATTTGTGGACTTGTCATTACCATCACGTATCATCAAGATTGGGTGAAATAATATTTGCTGCTATTTCGGAAACTCTTATTTTCTTGGAAGCTTGGCAACCCCCAAAAATGAAAGTGCTGTTCCACAGTCTCTGCCTAGGGCTACTTGAAGCGGAAACAATTCATTGAGACAAAATTGAAAACTCCTTTCTTTTGTCAAGTTTCAAAGAGCCACTACAAACCATCTTGGATTTAGAGTTCCAAATTCATCTTTCTATATACGAAAGAACAGAATAAAACCTAAATATAAAAACTGCTACTGTAGACGAACGCTTCAACCCAGAAGAACAAAATGTGGTGAGCCAAGTGGTATTTGTGTACTGATCATTACCACCAAGTATCATCAAGATTGGGTGAAAAAATATTTGCTGGTATTTCGGAAACTCGTTATTTCTTAGAAGCTTGGCAACCCCTCTCAATGAAAGTGCTTTTCCACAGTCTGTGCCTAGGGCTACTTGAAGAGGAAACAAACCATAGAGAAAAAACTGAGAACTCCTTTATTTTGTCAAACTTCAAAGAGCTACAACAAACCATGTTGGATTTAGAGTTCTAAATTCATCTATCTATATAGGAGAGAACAGAGTGAATCCTAAATATAAAAACTGCTACTGTCGACGAACGCTTCAAACTAGATGAACAAAATTTGGTGAGCCAAGTGGGTTTTGTGTACTGATCATTACCACCAAGTATCATCAAGATTGGGTGAAAAAATATTTGCTGGTATTTCAAAAAATCGTTATTTCTTAGAAGCTTGGCAACCCCTCTAATGAAAGTGCTTTTCCACCCTCGATGCCTAGGGCTAATTGAAGAGGAAACAAACCATAGAGACAAAACTGAGAACTCCTTTCTTTTGTCAAGTTTCGAAGAGCTACTACAAACCATGATGGATTCAGAGTTCCAAATTCATCTATCTATATAGGAGAGAAAGGAGTGAAACCTAAATATAAAAACTGCTACTGTAGATAAACGCTTCAACCTAGAAGAACAAAATTTGGTGAGCCAAGTGGGATTTGTGGACTTGTCATTACCACCACGCATCATCAAGATTGGGTGAAAAAATATCCGCTGGTATTTCGGAAACTCGTAATTTCTTGGAAGCTTGAAAACCCCTCTCAATGAAAGTGGTTTTCCACAGTCTGTGCCTAGGGCTACTTGAAGAGGAAACAAACCATAGAGACAGAACTGAGAACTCCTTTATTTTGTCAAGTTTCAAAGAGGTACTACAAACCATGTTGGATTTAGAGTTCCAAAATCATGTATCAATATAGGAGAGAACAGAGTGAAACCTAAATATAAAAACTGCTACTGTAGACGAACGCTTCAACCTAGAAGAACAAAATTTGGTGAGCCAAGGGATATATGTACTGATCATTACCACCAAGTATCATCAAGATTGGGTGAAAAAATATTTGCTGGTATTTCGGAAACTCGTTATTTCTTAGAAGCTTGGCAACCCCTCTCAATGAAAGTGCTTTTCCACAGTCTGTGCCTAGTGCTACTTGAAGAGGAAACAAACCATAGAGACAAAACTGAGAACTCCTTTATTTTGTCAAGTTTCAAAGAGCTACTAAAAACCATGTTGGATTTAGAGTTAAAATTCATCTATCTATATAGGAGAGAACAGAGTGAAACATAAAAATAAAAACTGCGACTGTAAATGAACGCTTCAACCTAGAAGAAGAAAATTTGGTGAGACAAGTGGGATTTGTGTACCGATCATTACCACCAAGTATCATCAACATTCGGTGAAAAAATATTTGCTGGTATTTCGGAAAATCATTATTTCTTAGAAGCTTGGCAACCCCTCTCAATGAAAGTGCTTTTCTACAGTCTGTGCCTAGGGCTACTTGAAGAGGAAACAAACCATAGAGACAAAACAGAGAAATCCTTTATTTTGTCAACTTTTAAAGAGCTACTACAATCCATGTTGGATTTAGAGTTCCAAATTCATCTATCTATATAGGAGAGAACAGAGTGAAACCTAAAAATGTAAACTGCTACTGTAGACGAACGCTTCAACCTAGAAGAAGAAAATTTGGTGAGCAAAGTGTTATTTGTGTACTGATCATTACCACCAAGTATCATCAACATTGGGTGAAAAAATATTTACTGGTATTTCGGAAACTCGTTATTTCTTAGAAGCTTGGCAACCCCTCTCAATGAATGTGCTTCTCCACAGTCAGTGCCTTGGACTACTTGAAGAGGAAACAAACAATAGAGAAAAAAGTGAGAACTCCTTTATTTTGTCAAGTTTCAAAGAGCTACTACAATCCATGTTGGATTTAGGGTTCCAAATTCATCTATCAATATAGGAGAGAACAGAGTGAAACCTAAATATAAAAACTGCTACTGTTAGACGAACGCGTCAATGTAGAAGAACCAAATTTGGTGAGCCAAGTGGGATTTTTGTACTGATCATTACCCCCAAGTATCATCAAGATTGTGTGAAAAAACATTTGTTTGTATTTCGGAAACTCGTTCTTTCTTAGAAGCTTGGAAACCCCTCTCAATGAAAGTGCTTTTCCACAGTCTGTGCCCAGGACTACTTGAAGAGGAAACAAACCATAGAGACAAAACTGAGGGCTCTTTTATTTGGTCAAGTTTCAAAGAGCCACTACAAACCATGTTGGATTTAGTGTTCCAAATTATCTATCTATATAGCAGAGAACAGAGGGAAACCTAAACATAAAACTGCTACTGTAGACGTACGCTTCAACCTAGAAGAACAGAATTTGGTGAGCCAAGTGGGATTTGTGTACCGATCATTACCACCAAGTATCATCAAATTGGGTGAAAAAATATTTGCTGGTATTTCGGAAACTCGTTATTTCTTAGAAGCTTGGCAACCCCTCTCAATGAAAGTGCTTTTCTACAGTCTGTGCCTAGGGCTACTTGAAGAGGAAACAAACCATAGAGACAGAACTGAGAACTCCTTTTTTTGTCAAGTTTCAAAGAGCTACTACAAACTATATTGTATTTAGAGTTCCAAATTCATCTATCTATATAGGAGAGAACAGAGTGAAACCTAAATATAAAAACTTCTACTGTAGATGAACAATTCAACCTAGAAGAACAAAATTTGGTGAGCCAAGTGGGATTGGTGTACTGATCATTACCACCAAGTATCATCAAGTTTGGGTGAAAAAATATTTGCTGGTATTTCGGAAACTCGTTATTTCTTAGAAGTTTGGCAACCCCTCTCAATGAAAGTGCTTTTCCACCGTCTGTGCCTAGGCCTACTTGAAAAGGAAACAAACCATAGAGACAAAACTGAGAACTCCTTTATTTTTGTCAAGTTTCAAAGAGCTATTACAAACCATGTTTGATTTAGAGTTCCAAATTCATCTATCTATTAAGCAGAGAACAGAGTGAAACCTAAATATAAAAACTGCTACTGTAGACCAACGCTTCAACCTAGAAGAACAAAATTTGGTGAACCAAGTGGGACTTTTGTACCGATCATTACCACCACGTATCATCAAGATTGGGTGAAACAATAATTGCTGCTATTTCGGAAACTCTTATTTTCTTGGAAGCTTGGCAACCCCCATCAATGAAAGTGCTCTTCCACAGTCTCTGCTTAGAGCGACTTGAAGAGGAAACAAATCATTGAGACAAAACTGAAAACTCCTTTTTTTTGTCAAGTTTCCAAGAGCCACTACAAACCATCTTGGATTTAGAGTTCCAAATTCATCTTTCTATATACGAAAGATCAGAATAAAATCTAAATATAAAAACTGCTACTGTAGACGAACGCTTCAACCCAGAAGAACAAAATTTGGTGAGCCAAGTGGTATTTGTGTACTGATCATTAACACCAAGTATCATCAACAATGGATGAAAAAATATTTGCTGATATTTCGGAAACTCGTTATTTCTTAAAACCTTAGCAACCCCTCTCAATAAAAGTGCTTTTCTACAAACTGTGCCTAGGGCGACTAGAAGAGGAAACAAACAATAGAGACAAATCTGAAAACTCCTTTATTTTGTCAAGTTTCAAAGAGCTATTACACACCATGTTGGATTTAGAGTTCCAAATTCATCTATCTATATAGAAGAGAACAGAGTGAAACCTAAAATTAAAAACTGTTACTGTAAACGAACGCTTCAACCTAGAGGAAGAAAATTTGGTGAGCCCACAGGGATTTGTGTACTGATCATTACCACCAAGTATCATCAAGATTGGGTGAAAAAATATTTGCTTGTATTTCCGAAACTCGTTATTTCTTAAAACCTTGGCAACCCCTCTCAATGAAAGTGCTTTTCCACAGTCTGTGCCTAGGGCTACTTGAAGAGGAAACAAACCATAGAGAAAAAATTGAGAGCTCCTTTATTTTGTCAACCTTCAAAGAGCTACTACAAACCATGTTGGATTTAGAGTTCCAAATTCATCAATCTATATATGAGAGAACAGAGTGAAACCTAAAAATAAAAACTGCTACTGTACTCGAACGCTTCAACCTAGAAGAACAAAATTTGGTGAGCCAAGTGGGATTTGTGGACTTGTCATTACCACCACGCATCATCAAGTTTGGGTGAAAAAATATCCGCTGGTATTTCGGAAACTCGTAATTTCTTGGAAGCTTGAAAACCCCTCTCAATGAAAGTGCTTTTCCACAGTCTCTGCTTAGGGCTACTTGAAGCGGAAACAAATCATAGAGACAAAACTGAGAACTCCCTTATTTTTTCAAGTTTCAAAGAGCTACTACAAACCATGTTGGATTTAGAGTTCCAAATTCATCTATCTATATAGGAGAGAACAGAGTGAAACCTAAAAATAAAAACTGCTACTGTAGACGAATGCTTCCACCTAGAAGAACAAAATTTGGTGAGCCAAGTGGGATTTGTGTACTTCTCCTTACGACCAACTATCATCAAGATTGGGTGAAAAAATATTTGCTGGTATTTCAGAAAGTCGTTATTTCCTGGAAGCTTGGCAACCCCTCTCAATGAAAGTGCTTTTCCACCATGTGTGCCTAGGTCTACTTGAAGAGGAAACAAACCATAGAGACAAAACTGAGAACTCCTTAATTTTGTCAAGTTTCAAAGAGACACTACAAACCTTGTTGGATTTAGAGTTCCAAATTCATCTATCTATATAGCAGAGAACAGAGTGAAACCTAAACATAAAAATTGCTACTGTAGTCGAACGCTTCAACCTAGAAGAACAAAATTTGGTGGGCCAAGTGGGATTTGAGTATTGATCATTACCACCAAGTACCATCAAGATTGGGTGAAAAAATATTTGCTGGTATTTCGGAAATCATAATTTCTTGGAAGCTTGGCAACCCCTCTCAATGAAAATGCTTATCCACAGTCACTGCTTAGGGCTACTTGAAGCGGAAACAAATCATAGAGACAAAACTGACAACTCCTTTATTTTGTCAAGTTTCAAAGAGCTACTACAAACCATGTTGGATTTAGAGTTCCAAATTCATCTATCTATATAGGAGAGAACAGCGTGAAACCTACATATAAAAATTGCTACTGTAGACGAACGATTCAACCTAGAAGAACAAAATTTTTTGAGTCAAGTGGGATTTGTGTACATGTCATTACCACCACGTATCATCAAGTTTGGGTGAAAAAATATTTGCTGGCATTTCGGAAACTCGTAATTTCTTGGAAGCTTGGCAACCCCTTTCAATGAAAGTGCTTTTCCACAGTCTGTGCCTAGGGCGGCTTGAAGATTAAACAAACCATAGAGACAAAACTGAGAACTCCTTTTTTTTGTCAACTTTCAAAGAGCTACTACAATCCATGTTGGATTTAGAGTTCCAAATTCATCTATCAATATAAGAGAGAACAGAGTGCAACCTAAAAATGAAAACTGCTACTGTAAACGAACGCTTCAACCTAGAAGAACAAAATTTGGTGAGCCAAGTGGGATGTGTGGACTTGTCATTACCACCTCGCAACATCAAGATTGGGTGACAAAATATTTGCTGGTATTTCAGAAAATCGTATTTTCTTGGAAGCTTGGCAACCCCTCTCAATGAAAGTGCTTTTCCAAAGTCTGCGCCTAGGGCTACTTGAAGATAAAACAAACCATAGAGACAAAACTGAGAACTACTTTATTTTGTCAAGTTTCAAAGAGCTACTAAAAACCATGTTGGATTTAGAGTTCCAAATTCATCTAGGTATATAGCAGAGAACAGAGTGAAACCTAAATATAAAAACTGCTACTGTAGACAAACGCTTCAACCTAGCAGAACAAAATTTGGTGAGCCAAGTGGGATTTGTGTACCGATCAATACCACCAAGTATCATGAATATTGGGTGAGAAAATATTTGCTGGTATTTCGGAAACTCATAATTTCTTGGAAGCGTGGCAACCCCTCTCAATGAAAGTGCATTTCCACAGTCTGTGCCTAGGTCTACATGAAGAGGAAACAATTCATAGAGACAAAACTGAGAACTCTTTTATTTTGTCAAGTTTCAAAGAGCTACTACAAACCATATTGGATTTAGAGTTCCAAATTCATCTGTCTATATAGGAGAGAACAGAGTGAAACCTAAATATAAAACTGCTACTGTAGACGAACGATTCAACCTAGAAGAACAAAATTTTGTGAGCGAAGTGGGATTTGTGTACCGATCATCACCACCAAGTATCATCAAGATTGGGTGAAAAAATATTTGCTTGTATTTCGAAACTCATTATTTCTTAGAAGCTTGACAACCCCTCTCAATGAAAGTGCATTTCCACAGTCTGTGCCTAGGTCTACATGAAGAGGAAACAAATCATAGAGATAAAACTGAGAACTACCTTATTTTGTCAAGATTCAAAGAGCTACTGCAAACCATGTTGGATTTAGAGTCCCAAATTCATTTATCTATGTAGGAGAGAACAGAAGGGGAAACCTAAATATAAAAACTGCTACAGTAGGCGAACGCTTCAACCTAGAAGAACAAAATTTGGTAAGCCAACTGGGATTTGTGTACTGATCATTACCACCAAGTATCATCACGATTGGGTGAAAAAATATTTGCTGGTATTTCGGAAACTCGTTATTTCTTGGAAGCTTGGCAACCCCTCTCAATGAAAGTGCTTTTCCACAGTCTGTGCCTAGGAAAACTTGAAGAGGAAACAAAACATAGAGACAAAACTGAAAACTCCTTTATTTTGTCAAGTTTCAAAGAGCCACTACAAACCATGTTGGATTTAGAGTTCCAAATTCATTTTTCTATATACGAGAGAACAGAGTGAAACCTAAATATAAAAACTGCTACTGTAGACGAACGCTACAAAGTAGAAGAACAAAATTTGGTGAGCCAAGTGGGATTTGTGTACTGATCATCACCACCAAGTATCATCAAGTTTGGGTGAAAAAATATTTATGCGTATTTCGGAAACTCATTATTTCTTAGAAGATTGGCAACCCCTCTCAATGAAAGTGCTTTTCCAGAGTCTGTGCCTAGGACTACTTGAAGAGGAAACAAAACTGAGAACTACTTTATTTTGTCAAGTTTCAAAGAGCTACTGCAAACCCTGTTGGATTTAGAGTTCCAAATTCATCTATCTATATAAGATAGAACAGAGGGAAACCTAAATATAAAAACTGCTACTGTAGACGAACGCTTCAACCTAGCAGAACAAAATTTGGTGAGAAAATTGGGATTTGTGTACCTATCAATACCACCAAGTATCATGAATATTGGGTAAGAAAATATTTGCTGGTATTTCGGAAACTCCTAATTTCTTGTAAGCTTGCCCACCCCTCTCAATGAAATTGCTCTTCTACAGTCTCTGCTTAGGGCTAATTGAAGAGGAAACAAATCATAGAGACAAAACTGAGAACTCCTTTATTTTTTCAAGTTTCAAAGAGCTACTACAAATCATATTGGATTCAGAGTTCCAAATTCATCTGTCTATATATTAGAGAACAGAGTGAAACCTAAATATAAAAACTGCTACTGTAGACGAACGTTTCAACCTAGAAGAACAAAATTTGTTGAGCCAAGTGGGATTTGTGTACATGTCATTACCACCACGTATCATCAAGTTTGGGTGAAAAAATATTTGCTGGCATTTCGGAAAATTGTAATTTCTTGGAAGCTTTGCAATGCCTTTCAATGAAAGTGCTTTTCCCCAGTCTCTGCTTAAGGCTACTTGAAGCAGAGACAAATCATTGAGACAAAACTGAAAATCCTTTATTTTGTCAAGTATCAAAGAGCCACTACAAACCATGTTGGATTTAGAGTTCCAAATTCATCTTTCTATATACGAGAGAACAGAGTGAAACCTAAATATTAAAACTGCTACTGTAGACGAACGCTTCAAAGTAGAAGAACAAAATTTGGTGAGCCAAGTGGGATTTGTGTACAGATCATTACCACCAAGTATCATCGACATTGGGTGAAAAAAAATTTGCTGGTATTTCGGAAACTCGTTATTTCTTAGAATCTTGACAACCCCTCTCAATGAAAGTGCTCTTCTACACTCTGTGCCTAGGGCTACTTGAAGAGGAAACAAACCATAGAGACAAAACTGAGAACTCCTTTATTTTGTCAAGTTTCAAAGAGCTACTACAAACCATGTTGGATTTAGAGTTTCAAATTCATCTATCTATATAGGAGAGAACAGAGTAAAACCTAAAAATTAAAACTGCTACTGTAAACGAACGCTTCAACCTAGAAGAACAAAATTTGGTGACCCAAGTGGGACTTGTGAAATTGTCAATACCACAACGTATGATGAACATTGGGTGAAAAAATGTTTGCTGGTATTTCGGAAACTCGTAATTTCTTGGAAGCTTGGCAACCCCTTTCAATGAAAGTGCTTTTCCACAGTCTGTGCCTAGGGCGGCTTGAAGATTAAACAAACCATAGAGACAAAACTGAGAACTCCTTTTTTTTGTCAACTTTCAAAGAGCTACTACAATCCATGTTGGATTTAGAGTTCCAAATTCATCTATCAATATAAGAGAGAACAGAGTGCAACCTAAAAATGTAAACTGCTACTGTAAACGAACGCTTCAACCTAGAAGAACAAAATTTGGTGAACCAAGTGGACTTTTGTACCGATCATTACCACCACGTATCATCAAGATTGGGTGAAATAATAATTGCTGCTATTTCGGAAACTCTTATTTTCTTGGAAGCTTGGCAACCCCCATCAATGAAAGTGCTCTTCCACAGTCTCTGCTTAGAGCTACTTGAAGCGGAAACAAATCATTGAGACAAAACTGAAAACTCCTTTTTTTTGTCAAGTTTCAAAGAGCCACTACAAACCTTCTTGGATTTAGAGTTCCAAATTCATCTTTCTATATACGAAAGAACAGAATAAAACCTAAATATAAAAACTGCTACTGTAGACGAACCCTTCAACCCAGAAGAACAAAAATTGGTGAGCCAAGTGGTATTTGTGTACTGATCATTACCACCAAGTATCATCAACAATGGATGAAAAAATATTTGCTGATATTTCGGAAACTCGTTATTTCTTAAAACCTTAGCAACCCCTCTCAATAAAAGTGCTTTTCCACAGTCTGTGCCTAGGGCTACTTGAAGAGGAAACAAACCATAGAGAAAAAATTGAGAACTCCTTTATTTTGTCAACCTTCAAAGAGCTACTACAAACCATGTTCGATTTAGAGTTCCAAATTCATCTATCTATATAGGAGAGAACAGAGTGAAACCTAAAAATAAAAACTGCTACTGTACATGAACGCTTCAACCTAGAAGAACAAAATTTGGTGAGCCAAGTGGAATTTGTGGACTTGTCATTACCACCAAGTATCATCAAGATTGGGTTAAAAAATATCCGCTGGTATTTCGGAAACTCGTAATTTCTTGGAAGCTTGAAAACCCCTCTCAATGAAAGTGCTTTTCCACAGTCTCTGCTTAGGGCTACTTGAAGCGGAAACAAATAATAGAGACAAAACTGAGAACTCCCTTATTTTTTCAAGTTTCAAAGAGCTACTACAAACCATGTTGGATTTAGAGTTCCAAATTCATCTATCTATATAGGAGAGAACAGAGTGAAACCTAAAAATAAAAACTGTGACTGTAAACGAACTCTTCAACCTAGAAGAACAAAATTTGGTGAGCAAAGTGGGATTTGTGGACTTGTCATTACCATCACGTATCATAAAGATTGGGTGAAATAATATTTGCTGCTATTTCGGAAACTCTTATTTTCTTGGAAGCTTGGCAACGCCCATCAATGAAAGTGCTCTTCCACAGTCTCTGCTTAGGGCTACTTGAAGCGGAAACAAATCACTGAGACAAAACTGAAAACTCCTTTTTTTTGTCAAGTTTCAAAGAGCCACTACAAACCATCTTGGATTTAGAGTTCCAAATTCATCTTTCTATATACGAAAGAACAGAATAAAACCTAAACATAAAAACTGCTACTGTAGACGAACGCTTCAACCCAGAAGAACAAAATTTGGTGAGCCAAGTGTTATTTGTGTACTGATCACTATCACCAAGTATCATCAACATTGGGTGAAAAAATATTTGCTCGTATTTCGGAAACTCGTTATTTCTTAGAAGCTTGGCAACCACTCTCAATGAAAGTGCTTTTCCACCCTCGATGCCTAGGGCTAATTGAAGAGGAAACAAACCATAGAGACAAAACTGAGAACTATTTTCTTTTGTCAAGTTTCAAAGAGCTTCTACAAACCATGTAGGATACAGAGTTCAAAATTCATCTATCTGTATAGGAGAGAACAGAGTGAAACCTAAAAATAAAAACTGCTTCTCTAAACGAATGCTTCAAACTAGAAGAACAAAATATGGTGAGCCAAGTGGGATTTGTGTACGATCATTACCACCAAGTATCATCAAGATTGGGTGAAAAAATATTTGCTGGTATTTCGGAAACCCGTTATTTCTTAGAAGCTTTGCAACCCCACTCAATGAAAGTGCTTTTACACAGTCTTTGCCTAGGACTACTTGAAGAGAAAACAAACCATAGAAACAAAACTGAGAACTCCTTTCTTTAGTCAAGTTTCGAAGAGCTACTACAAACCATGTTGGATTCAGAGTTTCAAATTCATCTATCTATATAGGAGAGAACAGAGTGAAACCTAAATATAAAAACTGCTACTGTAGACGAACGCTTCAACCTAGAAGAACAAAATTTGGTGAGCCAAGTGGGATTTGTGTACTGATCATTACCACCAAGTATCATCAAGATTGGGTGAAAAAATATTTGCTGGTTTTTCGGAAACTCGTTATTTCTTAGAAGCTTAGCAACCCCACTCATTGATAGTACTTTTCCACAGTCTGTGCCTAGGACTACTTGAAAAGGAAACAAACCTTAGAAACAAAACGGAGAACTCCTTTATTTTTTCAAGTTTCAAAGAGCTACTACAAACCAAGTTGGATTTAGAGTTCCAAATTCATCTATCTATAAAGCAGAGAACAGAGTGAAACCTAAATATAAAAACTGCTACTGTAGACGAACGCTTCAACCTAGAAGAACAAAATTTGGTGAGCCAAGTGGGACTTTTGTACCGATCATTACCACCTCGTATCATCAACATTGGGTGACAAAATATTTGCTGGTATTTCGGAAACTCGTAATTTCTTGGAAGCTTGGCAACCCCTTTCAAAGAAAGTGCTTTTCCACAGTCTCTGTTTAGGGCTACATGAAGCAGAAAGAAATCATAGAGACAAAACTGAGAACTCCTTTACTTTGTAAAGTTTCAAAGAGCTACTACAAACCATGTTGGATTTAGAGTTCCAAATTCATCTATCTATATCGCAGAGAACAGAGTGAAACCTAAATATAAAAACTGCTACTGTAGACGAATGGTTCAACCTAGAAGAAAAAAGTTTGGTGAGCCAAGTGGGATTTGTGTACTGACCATTACCACCAAGTATCATCATGATTGGGTGAAAAAATATTTGCTGGTAATTCGTAAACTCGTTATTTCTTAGAAGCTTGGCAACCCCTCTCAATGGAAGTGCTTTTCGACAGTCTCTGCTTAGGGCTACTTGAAGCAGAAACAAATCATAGAGACCAAACTGAGAACTCCTTTATTTTGTCAAGTTTCAAAGAGCTACTACAAACCATGTTGAATTTAGAGTTCCAAATTCATCTATCCATATAGGAGAGAACAGAGTAAAACCTAAAAATAAAAACTGCTACTGTAGACGAATGCTTAAACCTAGAAGAACAAAATTTGGGGAGCCAAGTGGGATTTGTGTACTTGTCCTTACTACCAAGTATCATCAAGATTGGGTGAAAAAATATTTGCTGGTATTTCGGAAACTCGTTATTTCTTAGAAGCTTGGCCACCCCTCTCATTGACAGTGCTTTTCCTCAGTCTGTGCCAGGGCTACTTGAAGAGGAAACAAACTATAGAGACAAAACTGAGTACTCTTTATTTTATCCAGTTTCAAAGAGCTACTACAAACAATGTTGAATTTAGAGTTCCAAATTCATCTATCTATATAGGAGAGAACAGAGTGAAACCTAAAAATAAAAACTGCTACTTAAAACGAACGCATCAACCTAGAAGAACAAAATTTGGTGAGTCAAGTGGCATTTGTGTACTTGTCATTACCACCAAGTATCATCAGGATTGGGTGAAAAAATATTTGCTGTTATTTCGGAAACTCGTTATTTCTTAGAAGCTTGGCAACCCCTCTCAATGAAAGTGCTTTTCCACAGTCTCTGCTTAGGGCTACTTGAAGCGGATACAAATCATAGAGAAAAAACGGAGAACTCCTTTCCTTTGTCAAGTTTCAAAGAGCTACTACAAACCATGTTGGATTTAGAGTTTCAAATTCATCTATCTATATCGAAGAGAACAGAGTGAAACCTAAATATAAAAACTGCTACTGTAGACGAACGCTTCAACCTAGAAGAAGAATATTTGGTGAGCCAAGTGGGATTTGTGTACTGATCATTACCACCAAGTGTCATCAAGATTGCCTGAAAAAATATTTGCTGTTATTTCGGAAAATCGTTATTTCTTAGAAGCTTGGGAACCCCACTCAATGAAAGTGCTTTTCCACAGTCTGTTCCAAGGGGTACTTGAAGAGGAAACAAACCATAGAGACAAAACTGAGAACTCCTTTATTTTGTCAAGTTTCAAAGAGCTACTACAAACCATGTTTGATTTAGAGTTCCAAATTCATCTATCTATATAGGAGAGAACAGAGTAAAACCTAAAAATAAAAACTGCTACTGTAGACGAATGCTTCAACCTAGAAGAACAAAATTTGGTGAGCCAAGTGGGATTTGTGTACTTGTCCTCACCACCAAGTATCATCAAGATTGGGTAAAAAAATATTTGCTGGTATTTCGGAAACTCGTTATTTCGTAGAAGCTTGGCAACGCCTCTCAATGAAAGTGCTTTTCCACAGTCTGTGCCTAGGACTACTTGAAGAGGAAACAAACCATAGAAACAAAACTGAGAGCTCCTTTATTTTGTCAAGTTTCATTGAGCCACTACAAACCATGTTGGATTTAGAGTTCCAAATTCATCTCTCTATATAGCAGAGAACAGAGTGAAACCTAAACATAATAACTGCTACTGTAGACGAACGCTTAAACCTGGAAAAATAATATTTGGTGAACCAAGTAGGATTTGTGTACTGATCATTACCACCAAGTATCATCAACATTCGGTGAAAAAAATATTTGCTGGTATTTCGGAAAATCGTAATTTCTTTGAAGCTTGGCAACCCCTTTCAATGAAAGTACTTTTCCACAGTTTGTGCCTAGGGCTACTTAAAGAGGAAACAATCCATAGAGACAAAACAGAGACCTCCTGTATTTTGTCAAGTTTCAAAGAGCTTCTACAAACCATGTAGGATTTAGAGTTCCAAATTCATCTATCTATATAGGAGAGAACAGATTGAAACCTAAAAATAAAAACTGCTACTCTAAACGAATGCTTCAAACTAGAAGAACAAAATTTGGTGAGCCAAGTGGGTTTTGTTTACTGATCATTTCCACCAAATATCATCAACATTGGGTGAAAAAATATTTGCTGGTATTTCGGAAACTCGTTATTTCTTAGAAGCTTGGCAACCCCTCTCAATGAAAGTGCTTTTCCACCCTCGATGCCTAGGGCTAATTGAAGAGGAAACAAACCATAGAGACAAAACTGAGAACTCCTTTCTTTTGTCAAGTTTCAAAGAGCTACTACAAACCATGTTGGATTCAGAGTTCCAAATTCATCTATCTATATAGGAGAGAACAGAGTGAAACCTAAATATAAAAACTGCTACGGTAGACGAACGCTTCAACCTAGAAGAACAAAATTTGGTGAACCAAGTGGGATTTGTGTACTGATCATTACCACCAAGTATCATCAACATTCGGTGAAAAAAATATTTGCTGGTATTTCGGAAAATCGTAATTTCTTCTAAGCTTGGCAACCCCTCTCAATGAAAGTGCTTTTCCACAGTCTGTGCCTAGGGCTCTTAAAGAGAAAACAATCCATAGAGACAAAACGGAGACCTCCTTTATTTTGTCAAGTTTCAAAGAGCTTCTACAAACCATGTAGGATATAGAGTTCAAAATTCATCTATCTGTATAGGAGGAGAACAGAGTGAAACCTAAATATAAAAACTGCTACGGTAGACGAACGTTCAACCTAGAAGAACAAAATTTGGTGAACCAAGTGGGATTTGTGTACTGATCATTACCACCAAGTATCATCAAGATTGGGTGAAAAAATATTTGCTGGTTTTTCGGAAACTCGTTATTTCTTAGAAGCTTAGCAACCCCACTCATTGAAAGTACTTTTCCACAGTCTGTGCCTAGGACTACTTGAAAAGGAAACAAACCTTAGAAACAAAACGGAGAACTCCTTTATTTTGTCAAGTTTCAAAGAGCTACTACAAACCACGTTGGATTTAGAGTTCTAAATTCATCTATCTGTATTGGAGAGAACAGAGTGAAACCTAAATATAAAAACTGCTACTGTAGACGAACGCTTAAACATAGAAGAACAAAATTTGGTGAGTCAAGTGGGTTTTGTGTACTGATCATTACCACCAAGTATCATCAAGATTGGGTGAAAAAATATTTGCTGGTATTTCGGAAACTCGTTATTTCTTAGAAACTTGGCCACCCCTCTCAATGAAAGTGCTTTTCCTCAGTCTGTGCCAGGGCTACTTGAAGAGGAAACAAACCATAGAGACAAAACTGAGAACTCCTTTATTTTTTCAAGTTTCAAAGAGCTACTACAAACCATGTTGGATTTAGAGTTTCAAATTCATCTATCTATAAAGCAGAGAACAGAGTGAAACCTAAATATAAAAAATGCTACTGTAGACGAACGCTTCAACCTAGAAGAACAAAATTTGGTGAGCCAAGTGGGACTTTTGTACTGATCATTACCACCTCGTATCATCAACATTGGGTGACAAAACATTTGCTGGTATTTCGGAAACTCGTAATTTCTTGGAAGCTTGGCAACCCCTTTGAAAGAAAGTGATTTTCCACAGTCTCTGCTTAGGGCTACATGAAGCAGAAAGAAATCATAGAGACAAAACTGAGAACTCCTTTACTTTGTCAAGTTTCAAAGAGCTACTACAAACCATGTTGGATTTAGAGTTCCAAATTCATCTATCTATATCGCAGAGAACAGAGTGAAACCTAAATATAAAAACTGCTACTGTAGACGAACGGTTCATCCTAGAAGAAAAAAATTTGGTGATCCAAGTGGGATTTGTGTACTGACCATTACCACGACGTATCATCAAGATTGGGTGAAAAAATATTTGCTGGTAATTCGGAAACTCGTTATTTCTTAGAAACTTGGCAACCCCTCTCAATGGAAGTGCTTTTCCACAGTCTCTGCTTAGGGCTACTTGAAGCAGAAACAAATCATAGAGACAAAACTGAGAACTCCTTTATTTTGTCAAGTTTCAAAGAGCTACTACAAACCATGTTGAATTTAGAGTTCCAAATTCATCTATCTATATAGGAGAGAACAGAGTGAAACCTAAAAATAAAAACTGGTACTGTAGACGAATGCTTCAAACTAGAAGAACAAAATTTGGTGAGCCAAGTGGGATTTGTGTAC